>NC_044054.1:22353300-22410800 GCF_902167405.1 Gadus morhua | reverse complement strand
ACATTATGAATTTCAATTGTGTATACCAACTGTATGTTGGCTGACATTTACCTATAACTTTTTTTCCCTCCACTCTAACCAAGGATGCCTGTTTTTAAATTCCCTAGCCTGACACCCAGTCTGAAAGGCTGGCCAGGGGGTTCTCATCTAAAAGTAACAAGGAGATATAAAGTGGGATTAAAACATTGTCTTCTGTTGACTACTTATTATGTGGTTTACACATTAATATGGGAGGACTGGACACACACACGCACACACACGCACGCACACGCACGCACACACACGCGAGAAGGAGGGGCTCGGCCCGCCAACTAACGTGCAGAGATGCAGGGGCAGCTTCGCGCTTCGTAACAGAGACAGGGCAGAGCGCGAGCGCGCAGCGGGAATTTTATGAATGGTGAATGTAGGAGATAACTTCCCCTGCTTAAAGTATTTTATTGCAGTTATACCCAACCGATATTTCCGAAAGATAAACACAGAAGTGAAAGATCTGTCACAAGACGATTGATACGTATCCGTGCACATTTTTAAGTGGGTATACGCAAATCCTGGTGCGTTCCTAGTGGGTATACGGCGTATACCTGCGTATCACGTAGACTACACCACTGGTTATATGCTATATAGACCCTAGAGTATCTGTGGCATAAAGGCTGGGACGAATTCTGAATTATAAATATGTATCCTACAATGCATAACGTTAGCTCTCTGGCTCATAGCTGAGCGGACTAGAACACCTCCCGTTGCCAAGTCGTAGCTAAGGTCCGTTCTAATTACTGGAGTAGTGAACAACGACCCGTTGCATAAGAACCTTACGGGAGGGTAATGGTTGCTCAAGGAATTAGTCAAACCCTCAGGCGTTACCAGGGAAACAAAGTTATGGCTTGTGAAAAACTTTATATTTGGATGTACAACGCATGAAAATGCGTCTTACAATCCGCTGCGTGTTGGACGGTTCACGCCTCCGCGTCGTCCATTAATTCCTGATAATGGACAACTCGTCGGGCATTATCCCTTACGTATATAGCATTTATTGTTCAATTTAAATTCCAAATGTGTGGGGAAAAACCCTGGTTAGTAAATTGTCTTCAGCCGTTGTCGATTGACAGTGCCTGTCAGGTTGACCTGTCAGTCAAATTTGGAGGCAAAATCTGTTGTCAGCTCTGATCCAAACGTGCCCCTGGTGGTGGCGATGTCCAGAGGCATGCCGGCTAATCAGTTCATCTCCCTAAATGCAACAATGTGAAGTTAATAAGCGCATATCCACTTCTTTAAACAACACTAAACTCCATTAAGTAATGAAGGTGAAAACAAAACTGCCGCAAATCAACGTTTAACTCAAGCAAAAACATTAAAATGTAAACAACTAGGAGCTGTGGCCTTAGTGAGAGTTAATATAAGAAAGCTTAATCTCACTCTACCGTCCATAATCATACGCCTCATTTAATCACGCATTCAGTGAGGTGCCAGCCGATGGCTATTTCTCAAGCTGTCGTGTTATTGTGCAAGGATATAAACTTCATACTCTGCAAGAGGCCATACTGTGATTGATAAATTAGGGTTGTCTCTATTTGACCTCGCTCCCATTATTGCTGGCCGGGGTTCCTGAACTCTCGATGGGTTCTACATCTCCAGCGAACACGTGACTTGACAGGTGACCCGCAGACTTCAGCGGGTCAGCGCGCACTGGAGCAACAACAGCGCTTTTTGTCGTTGGCCGTGGCAACGGAACAATCCTGATTAGGCTTACAGGAAATAATGGACGAAAGATAAGGGGAGGAGGGGTTGAACATGACTCAGGATGATTTATGAGGATGTGAATAAACGAGGTACCGAGCTAATTAGCTTGTGTTGACAACTAGGTGTAGCCAGAGCAGCCCATGTCATTATAAGATCCCCGATGCAATAGCGGGTCTAGCTCCCTCACCTCCAATTGTGTTAGGATTCGTGGTCGCAGCCAGCCATTGGTCGATCCAGCTTGCCCGCTCTGCCCTTTGACTTGTCTAGCCTGTGTCTAGACCAATCCAACCAATCAAAGGTACTTCATCCCAGCTCTCAAGCACAAGGAAAGTGTCAAAAGAGACATCTGGCTGTCGTGGCTATTCTGTAAGAAAATAAGTCAGAATGACAAACCAATGATAAAAACTACTCAGTTCCTCACCATAGGACACCTGTGTTTCCCTACCTGCCTCATCAACACCAACCAAAGACCCAGATTTCCTCTATGTTTTCACAAAGATTTAAAAGACAAGGTCTGACTCATTCTTCTTTGTGCCAAACATGAAAGTCCCGTCTGAGGTAGACATGTCGGACTGACGTTGCAGCGAGGCCCGGATTGAAGAACCCTCTCTCGCGTCGCCGAGGCATGTGGGCAGGCGGGCAGGGTGGCTGGCGGGGAGGAGGGCACGGAGGTGTTGGTGGTCAGGGGCGTCAGGGAGGCTTACAGGCAGCCAGGATGACCAGGGGAGTGCGACACTCCCGAAGCTTAACGCTCTCTCCCCGTCTTCACATGGATGTTGTGACTCATACACTGCCCGGAGAGAGAGAGATAGGGGGGGGGGGGGGGGAGGAGAGAGAGAGAGAGAGAGAGAGAGAGAGAGAGAGAGAGAGAGAGGGAGAGAGAGAGAGAGAGAGAGAGAGAGAGAGAGAGGGAGAGAGAGAGAGAGAGGTGGGCGGTTGACTGTAGGCATTAGACGTGGGCGAGTGTGCGTCTGCCCCCACGCCGCGGTGGACATCAGCTTTGGTGGGTCTCAGACAACGCTGCCCTGCCTCTCGCCTCGTCCCTTCTGCTCTCATCACGTACAGCTCCACGCCACCCCCCACCCACCCACCCCACCCTCCCCTGTAATTTTCATTTCTCCTCTGCAAACCTCGAAAAAAAAACAGTTTCAGCAGAGCCCTTAAGTCACATGAATAACCATACCTGACATGAACACACACACTGTAAAGTACAGCACGTACACAACATATATATACACATGATTACATCACATTATCTGCTGAGGCTCTGTCATTCATTATTGTTCTATGCACACACATATTCATAATCATAGTCACATATTTCATATCATAACTACACATTAGAGGGACAGCGAGATGCGTGGATAACAAAACATAACGACGGGGAAGAACAAAAATAGAAAACAGCTTTATCGCAAGGGATGACAAATTGTGAGGGCGGAAGATGACCAATATCCAAATGTCAAGAAGTCTTAAGAGTCTGAGTGCTTATGTGAATATTTATCAGGGCCCAGGGAACGTCATCTTGTTATTGTGAAGGAGAGAAGTGCGGGGTAAAATAGCAACATATGGCTTCCTAATTATACTTCGTTCAGCAGAGATTATGTTTTAAGAAAAAGACGATATCGACTTTAAATTATTAAATAATTTACTATCACATAATTTGATATCATAATACTAAATAAAATACTTAATTCCTTAATCTTAAAGGTGCTGTAGGTGAGATCAAGAGCTGTCATTTTAGTCTAATTTGTTAGAAATGCTACAGCAGTCCATCAGCTAACAGTGCATGCAATGCACTGTGAGAATATATGCTTCATGTTGATGACTGCACTTGCCTCCGTATGAGTCAATTTAGATTTAAGAACGCTCCCGGCTGATTTTTGACCAATCAGGGCAATTCTTCCCTGATTGGTTTGCCTGTCAGACCAGGTGTGTGAATGCAACACTTCTCAATGACAGACAAACTTAGGGAGGGAGGGAGCAGAGTGGAAGTGGAATCGTTTCTGTTTCAAAACCTTGCTCACTGGCTCCTTCCTCTCTTTGGAACTCCCACACCTTCCGTGCACCACCCTTAATAAAATGCCTTGCTTCCATGTAAACAGCAGTAAAATAATGATCATTGATCAATAGGTCAATTGTATGAGCTGGTTTTAATTTAAATCAATTTATCTCTTTACGTTGATTGCTGACTCAAAAGTTTTCCAACAAGTATTCTAGTATGAGATGATGATACTGTAAGGATTTGAACTGCGCTGCACTGCACGTGCTGCTGAATCTGCCTCTAAGCAGTTCCATGGCCGGAGCACTGAAGCGGAGAGGCCCATTCCACCACACAAACGCTTAATGCCTCATCTTTAATGGGTGCTAGACAATGGGGGATGATTTGCCGCCGCGGTCCTATTGACACTGGTTCATCTCTCCCTTCTCACGGCTCTTATCGTTTATATCCAGACAGCATGGGCACCAAGTCCAGCCTCACATGAAAGTGCACCAAAGTGCATCTGTGGGCGTGAGAAAAACAGATTATATTTCTCTGTTATTATTATTGATTCTTGACCCCGTGAGTGACTCACTGCAGTCTCACCTGCATGAAAAGAAACAAACAGAAGTGAAAACTGTGCCTTTGGGTTAGTCACAAGCAAAGCTTTCAGTCCATCAGACGGTCCTGAATTTGAAAGCCAGTGAACGATGTTGGGTATGTGTGCTTTCAACTTGATATTGTGTTTTGTTTAGTGTTTGTGTGCTTATGTACTGTATATATGTAATTGTATGGTTGAAAGTGGTTCATTAAGCTTATTGTTGCTGGTCAATGCCATTCATAATACGTCATGTAATGTAATGTACATATTATTCATCCCAGTTATAATGTGTCAAATTTGTACTAACAAATGCACATGCAGCTATATTTAAGGACAGGCATATATAAAACAGGTGAGAACCAGAGAGCACCCCTGTAAAGGGCTAGTTTCCCCTTCTTGGAAATAGACTAATGTCAAATTACATTCATGTTACATTACTTAACATTAATGGGCAAAGGTTTTTCAATGAGACCTTTTGCTTTGAAATTTGCGTTAATTTATTTAGCAAACTGTAAATGAGGTTGGGATTGAGGTTTAGCAAAAATCAATGAACACTTATGCAGCTACACACGAGGAAAAATTGTCGTTATTTCTATCGGCAATTAATTTTGATTTACTGTTGTATGTGTCATTCCGACACTTAGTTATATCATGAACGATTACATATAATCCAATTTGTGAGGGAGAATGAACACACTTAATTCTCAGTTTCATATTTCTTTGAAACCCTATTGCAGGTCTACATATATATATATATATATATATATATAGATATATATATATATATATATATATATATATATATATATATATATATATATATATATATATATAGATAACAATTGCATTATTATTGCGTTATATATAATGATTGTGTTCATACTGATCAGCAAATGCACAAAGAAAAAGACAACTGCTTCGGTGAGGGTTTTGCAAAGATAATTCATGTGGACGGAAATGTTAATATTTTATTGAATACATCAAGTACACCCCATATGTAAATATGATAGGAGAAAGAGGGTAAAGATTTAAAAATAATGCAAGTTGTATCTTAGGGGACCTATTCTTCCTCCTCCTTTTCAGATGGATGGATATTCGTAGTCAAGCAATGCCATGACAATGCACACACTCGGAAATTATGCTTCCAAAAGATTAAGGTTAGGTGGTGGGTAGTGGTCTTTTATTATTTGTAATGATTTTAGACAAATGTCTTTTTTATTATTATTAATAATATTAATAATATTATTATTATTATTATAATAAGAGAGAGAGCGAGAGAGTGAGAGACCAAGAGAGAGAGAGAGAGAACATCGATTCACATCCTAATTCTATAAAATAAAATCGTTCCCATTGTCACACTATTCAACGGCAACAAAGTGGCCCGGAAACCACAACAAAATTCTGGATACCGAAATAAATTAAACTTTCAAGTCTGAACACGATTTAACAAAGCACAAAACGTCTACTTAGTGCTCTGTAGTCTCAAATGGGAAAACTTCCCCATTAATTTGGACTAACTCCTGGAACTGAAATCTGTCCTGATTACATTTGGCCTGAGGAAGGAACCACGGCCCAATTGGCATCCCCAATCGCGCTCCACTCTTTGTTTTGCTCCCACTTTAATTCGCTCCATCAACAACCACAATACTGCGTTTTGAGGTGACCCAGTCCCGTCCGACGCTGACTCCTCCCCTCAGGGCTGATTGGTCCCCCTACCAGGCCCGCTCAAGTCAAGTCAAGTTAAGTCAAGTAACGCGGGATGATAAGTAGGAGGCGGAGAGGGGAGGAGGAACGATAAGGGAGAGCTCAGAACAGAACCCTCTCAGAGTCATCGTGGAGTCATTACCGCTGCTTTATAGTCCTATTTGAGTCCTATTGATTTGAATAGCAGCCTGCATCCCCCGGCCTCTTCTCAGGGTGAAATGAAATCAAGAGGCCTTGTGGGGCTCCTCCAGCTAAATAATGAGGTCTCGTATGCCTGCTCTGATGTTGTGTCTCCCCTGCTGCAGGACACTCCATGACCATTTGATGGAGGAAAGTAGAAGGCGTGTGTGTGTGTGTGTCTGTGTGTGTGCGCGCGCCTCAGGGGTATCTTACCTTAACAATGTCTTCGTTGGAGGACTTGCACTGCACAAAGGCTGAGACGTCCGTCACCGCTCCGTTCATCTCTATGGAGACCATCTTGACAGGGATGGCCACTGTTCGGCCGGTCAGGATGGCTGTATTAATGATCTCTGTATCCTACAGGGCGAGAGAGAGAGAGAGAGAGAGAGAGAGAGAGAGAGAGAGAGAGAGAGAGAGAAGAGCAAACTCATTAATGTTGGTGTTGGCATCAACCAGATTGAAGAACTCCTGACGTAGGAGGTGCAGAAATCACAGGGGTGTGAATCCCAAATGCCAGATGTCTGGCAGGATTTGTGATAGCAGCAAATGTGTCTGTTTATGTCTACAAAGAGATAGTTACAAATGTCTATATTGAAAGTATATCGACTATGACGCACTTCCTAAGAATGAATTGAGCAGGGGATGCAAACGCTGTTAGTGATAAGTTCATGTTAATCACATGGCCACAATATGAGTTGGACATTTAATGAATGACCCCTAGGCCTTGGAAAGGTGAGATGTCGTAAAGCTGATTGTTAAGTATTTGGTTACTCTTTCTTCCTTTAATCTGTGTCCCCTTACCCAATCAGGGTTCACCCCCTTCAATATGGTTGCTTTGATTTAATTGTATGCAGGAGAGACACAGTGCTCAGGCCCCAAGCTAGATTCAGCAGGGGTAATTTGGTAGAGGAGAAATTAGAAAACTAAAATGTTTAGGAGAGTAGAAGGTAGGACTTTCTGACTGGAATTTACATATTTTCATTCATTTGACCGTTTTTTTTTTTCCTAACTGCAGAACCCAGACTTTTACTCAGAAGAGGGACATAGTGGATTAACGGTTAAAACAAAAAATAATGAGTATCATTTCATTCTTTTAAAGAGCAACCGCAGGCAACATAACAGATTATGTCCTTAAGAGAAACCAATGCAAACTACTGCTAGGAGAATCACTGCGTTAGGTTTCAAAACATTAGAAGAAGAAAGTCATTGTTTTCTATGTAATTTACACAGTTATACTGATTACACAGATTACATGGTAAAAAACAACAACATCAGCAATTCCAAAAAAAACATGTTCCATACAACTGGGCAACACTTTCAGCACCGCTGTGTGTTAATTTCAACTGTGACTGTGTATGGAAATGGCCAATTAAAACACACACCAGCCCGGTAGAAGTTTGAATCAATTCATTATTTTTTGGCAGGCCATGTTAAGCTGCAGGAACGTAACAACTTCTCTCATTTGAAACGCATGCGTTGCCCAGGAGAGAGGGAGCTCAATGTTCATCTCCCCCAAATGAAAACCAGCATATTTCCATACCCCCAAAAAATTAGAAAATTAGAAAAATGTCCTCTCCTGGAACCGTCACCTTATCGTGGTGGAGAGGTTTGCGTGTCCCTGTGAACCTGAGGGCTGTGTAGTCTGGAGCCTTGTGCTCCTGGTAGGGTCTCTCATGGCAGAGTGGTCTCAGGTGAGGGGCCAGACTAAGAATGGTTCAAAAATCCTCAATGAATATCGGAATAAGAGGAGATGTGACCCGGCCCGGAGGAAGCCCGGGGCTCCCGTCTGGAGCCAGGCCCAGACGGAGGGCTCGATGGCGAGCGCCTGGTGGCCGGGTTTGCCACGGAGCCCGGTCGGGCACAGCCCGAACAAACGACGTGGCACCCCCCCTCTCTTCATCTCATGGGCCCACCACCTGTGGGAAGACCCGTTGGGGTCGGGTGCGCAGCCACATGGGTGGCAGCGAAGGTCAGGGGTCACGACGGACCAGACCCGGGCGGCAGAAGCTGGCTCTGGGGACGTGGAACGTCACCTCGCTGTGGGGAAAGGAACCGGAGCTTGTGAGGGAGGTGGAGCGCTATCAGTTAGATCTGGTGGGGCTTACCTCCACGCACAGTCTCAGCTCTGGTACCGTACTCCTGGATAAGGGTTGGACTCTATTCTTCTCCGGAGTTGCCAAGGGCGTGAGGCGCCGGGCGGGTGTGGGGATACTCATAAATCCCCGGCTGAGCGCCGCGGTGTTGGAGTTTACCCCGGTAGACGAGAGGGTCGCCTCCCTGCGCCTAAGGGTTGTAGGGGGGAAAACTCGACTGTTGTTTGTGCGTATGCACCAAACAGCAGCTCAGAGTACTCGGCCTTCTTGGAGACCCTGAATGGAGTCCTGTATGGGGCTCCAGTAGGGGACTCCGTAGTTCTGCTGGGTGACTTCAACGCCCACGTGGGCAACGATGGAGACACCTGGAGAGGCGTGGTGGGGAGGAACGGCCTCCCTGATCTTAACCCGAGCGGTCGTTTGTTATTGGACTTCTGTGCTAGTCATGGATTATCCATAACAAACACCATGTTCGAACATAAGGGTGGTCATAAGTGTACCTGGTACCAGAGTACCCTAGGCCGAAGATCAATGATCGATTTTGTGATCGTGTCATCTGATCTGAGGCCGCATGTTTTGGACACTCGGGTAAAGAGAGGGGCGGAACTGTCAACCGACCACCATCTGGTTGTGAGTTGGATCAGGGAATGGGGGAAATTTCCGGATAGACCTGGTAAGCCCAAACGAGTAGTGCGGGTGAACTGGGAACGTCTGGAGGAGGCCCCCGTCCTAGGTATCTTCAACTCACACCTCCGGCGGAGTTTTTCTGGCATTCCTGTGGAGGTTGGGGGCATTGAGCCGGAGTGGGCGGTGTTCAAAGCCTCCATTGCTGAAGCTGCGGCGGCTAGCTGTGGCCTCAGGGTCTTAGGCTCCTCAAGGGGCGGTAACCCTCGGACACCGTGGTGGACACCGGTGGTCAGGGAAGCCGTCCGATTGAAGAAGGAGGCCTTCCGGGATATGATATCCTGGAGGACTCCTGACTCGGTTGCAGGGTACCGACAGGCCCGAAGGGCTGCAGCTGCTGCCGTGTCGGAGGCTAAGCAGTGGGTGTGGGAGAAATTCGGAGAGGCCATGGAGAAGGACTTTCGGTCGGCACCAAAGTGTTTCTGGAAGACTATCCGGCACCTCAGGAGGGGGAAACGGGGAACCATCCAAGCTGTGTACAGTAAGGATGGGACTCTGTTGACCTCAACTGAGGAGGTCGTCGGACGTTGGAAGGAACACTTTGAGGAACTCCTGAATCCGAATAACACGCCCTCTATGTTGGAGGCAGAGCTCGAGGTTGATGGTGTTTCGTCGTCAATTACCCTGGTGGAGGTCACTGAGGTAGTCAAACATCTCCGCAGTGGCAAAGCCCCAGGGATTGATGAGATCCAGCCAGAAATGCCAAAGGCTCTGGGTGTTGAGGGGCTGTCATGGTTGACACGCCTATTCAACATCGCGTGGGAGTCGGGTACAGTGCCAAAGGAGTGGCAAACCGGGGTGGTGGTTCCCCTGTTCAAAAAGGGGGACCAGAGAGTGTGTGCCAATTACCGGGGTATCACACTTCTCAGCCTCCCTGGTAAAGTCTACTCCAAGGTGCTGGAAAGGAGGGTTCGGCCGATCGTCGAACCTCAGATTGAAGAGGAACAATGCGGTTTTCGTCCCGGACGTGGAACTACGGACCAGCTCTTCACTCTCGCAAGGATCCTGGAGGGGGCCTGGGAGTATGCCCATCCGGTCTACATGTGTTTTGTGGATCTGGAGAAGGCTAATGACCGGGTCCCCCGGGAGAAACTGTGGGAGGTGCTGCGGGAGTATGGGGTAAGGGGGTCTATCCTCAGGGCCATCCAATCCCTGTACTTCCAAAGCGAGAGCTGTGTTCGTGTCCTCGGCAGCCAGTCAGTTTCGTTCTCAGTGAGTGCTGGTCTCCGCCAGGGCTGCGCCTTGTCACCAATCCTGTTTGTGATATACATGGACAGGATATCGAGGCGTAGTTGTGGTGGGGAGGGGTTGCAGTTCGGTGGTCTGAGGATCTCGTCACTGCTTTTTGCGGATGATGTGGTCCTCATGGGATCATCGGCCTGTGACCTTCAGCACTCACTGGATCGGCTGGCGGCCGAGTGTGAAGCGGCTGGGATGAGGATCAGCACTGCTAAATCTGAGGCCATGACTCTTAGCAGGAAACCGATGGATTGCTTACTCCGGGTAGGAAATGAGTCCTTAGCCCAAGTGAAGGAGTTCAAGTACCTCGGGGTCTTGTTCGCGAGTGAGGGTACTATGGAGCGTGAGATTGGCCGGAGAATCGGAGCAGCGGGGGCGGTATTGCGTTCGCTTTACCGCACCGTTGTAACGAAAAGAGAGCTGAGCCGCAAGGCAAAGCTCTCGATCTACCGGTCGATCTTCGTTCCTATCCTCACCTATGGTCATGAGGGCTGGGTGATGACCGAAAGGACGAGATCGCAGGTACAAGCGGCCGAGATGAGTTTTCTCAGAAGGGTGGCTGGCGTCTCCCTTAGGGATAGGGTGAGAAGCTCAGCCATCCGTGAGGAACTCGGATTAGAGCCGCTGCTCCTTTACTTAGAAAGGAGTCAGCTGAGGTGGTTCGGGCATCTGGTAAGGATGCCCACTGGGCGCCTTCCTTGGGAGGTGTTTCAGGCACGTCCAGTGGGGAGGAGGCCTCGGGGAAGACCCAGGACTAGGTGGAGAGATTATATCTCAACACTGGCCTGGGAACGCCTCGGGATCCCCCCGTCAGAGTTGGTTAATGTGGCCCGGGAAAGGGAAGTCTGGGGCCCCCTGTTTGAGCTGCTCCCCCCGCGACCCGACCCCGGATAAGCGGACGAAAATGAGATGAGATGAGAAAAAATTAGAATGTCAAAGTCTAACAACCTACAATCTTAATCAGGACAAGCAGAACAGGCATACCACGCAAGAAATAATTTTCCCTTCATTTTTTCCCCTCCATCTTCGCATGGATTCCTGAACCAATTCTTGCTGGTTCTTGAACTGATTATTCATAGGGCATTACTGATGCACGCGATTAATATTGCAAAGGCAATGGACCTTTTCAGCTTTAATGAAAACAGTGGACACAAAACCACAGTTTGAAACATCGGAGGGAATAAAAGTGATGTTTAAGTGATGTAGTCATAAAGGATGTAGAGACCGACCGTTACCCTGTCAGGGTGATGTCACTGTATGTGTTGACGCAGACCCCGCATTCAGTGCGTGGTTGAATACTTGTGGGCTGTGATGTGTGTCTAAGCACACAACATTTCTTAGGGACCAAGGCCAATACAACCCGCTTGGGTTCATAAATCAAGAACAGAAGAGGGAATAATGCAAGCACAGTGCCAGTGACAGTTCATCGGTCTGGAGAGTCCACAGCATTAATTCTACAGTTTTGACAAAGTCTCCTCAGGGTTCATGAACTTGGGTTAAAAATGTCCCCTCACTGACGCAGAAACCTGTATTTAATGAATTATACTGTGCCGCGTAATGTTTCCTGTTGAAATTATATTAGGTTCATTATTTTTGTATTTTATTGAAATCAAATTAGTACATTCATGGTTGCAAGGTAAATGTTTAATTTGCTAACAAAAGAAAAACAACATCATTTTACCAGTCACAATTTTTTTTCGTTGTCAAACCTTGAAACTAACATCGAAGCATTCTTTGCAAGAATGCAAGTCAACCGTGTCCTAAGAAATGTAGTTTGCTTAGACTCAGTGGTTCCCAACCGTGAAGTCGGGACCCTACTTACTGTCCTCTGACATGCATATGGGATAGCAGGAGATTGCTGAGGTATTTGGCGATCTATTTTAGCAAACACATTTTGTCCTATATAAACAAACTGCCTAATGACTCATAGCCACGGGTAAACTACCACCAATCACTTAGTGCTTAGTAGAGCGATACAATTATGTCCACTGGGACATTGATGTTACCCGCCGAGGTTGATTGGTTGAAAACAATTTTGTGTGGCAGCAGATGTCGATTGGGCAAAAAAGCCATTACTGTGGAAGCAGATGCATAAAAAAACCTAAGTTGCGGTCCCAAACATTTTCAGGGCTATTTGCGGTCAAGGGCCAAAACAATGTCGGAACCACGGCTACAACTAAACCACGACCACAATACCAAAATGATGCATCAGTGTTTTCATTGGATGTTCTCTATATGGTTTAGGATCTATCTTGAAGTTTAACCTTTGGCGTCAACTCACACCACTGAAAGTGAATGGGAGCCACCATCCGTTTTAGCCAAAGGGAGTTACCAGCTGTATTTGGCGCTTTGTACTGCAAACATTTCCAAGTTGTCCCTTTGTAAATGATTTATTACTACACACTACATGCCGCCTGATGTACACATGTATCTTAACTGCATAACAAGTAAAACATACAAAATATATATCTATATATAATATATATACATATATGTATAAGTGTGCATACCCTCAAAGGCATTTGTTAATAATTAAAGCATCACTAAAACTGTCAGCGAGGGGAGTGGGACCCCTCACTGCACTGCACCAGGGTATTGTTCCTATTGTTCAGGCTTTGTTTGTGTGTCAGTATAACCCCTTCTCTTAACAAGGACATCTTTGGGGTAAAAACAGCTTCCACTGACCTGATCTACATTGGGGATCCTATTGTTCTGACTCAACCATCTGCCCAGGAACATTCCTGGACCGCTTGGGGAAGTTTTGATTAGAAGGGAATGGCATTTTGGGGCATTTATGTCACCCTTGTATTTTTTTTTACCTTTTTGTAACCATACCATTGTGCTTATTGAGTTTCATCTTGTTCCGTGTTCATTATTCATGTTGTTCCAGTGTCTATGGTTATTCAAGGGTTATTTTTATCGTTGTACTGCCTATCCCCCTAGTTATCCATATTTCAGCAGAGAAACCTAGAACATGATAATTGTTCCACAGTGTCTCTTGAAAGCTCGGTGGCTAACAAGCAGGTGTCTGACGGGAAGTGTCAAGAAGGTCTGATTGCTAGTCCACTTAATCCGTCTGCTCTACAATCACAAGCATCATGCTAAAGCAGATCAAACCCCTTCAGGTTCACCAAGATCACCAGCCCTACCTCTCTCGTCTTAACAAATCCCACCCACTGCATCAGCATTTACTGGTGTGATCTCTTCACATTGATACAGTCAAACATGTACACACACACACACGCACACACACACACATGCAGGAAATTACACACACAGACAGCACACACACATGCAGGAACGTACACGCATATACACAAATATGTAAGAACATGCCCGCACACACACACACACACACACAAACACACACCAGACACAATTAAGTGGTCTGACATCTATCAGCCTCCAGTGCTGTCAACTCTCATTTGTTGGCCAATGAGACCCATTTGCTCATTTGTGCCCTTACAATTTCTTCCACTAAAGTGGATACATTTTAAACAGTAACAGCGAGCAAAACATTACCCTTTATTATTTTTTGTGGATTTTTGCATATTCACAAAAAATAGCGTTGACATGGTTACTAAATATAGAAGGCATACAGTCGTCTTTTGAACCAGTTGGGGTTTTTCCATTGACTTTGTCTGTAGATGCATTGCGGTGTGAATACAGTCCGCATTTACACTATCAAATTTAAAACAGTCCGAAAGGGCCAATGTAAAAAGCATTAAATGCCAAGGTCAGCAGAAACAAGTAAGTGTAGTCTGATGTCGGAGCCCCTGCACTCAATAAAGACTTAACTGCAGCTTGACTGAAGACGCAGTTACAACCTACAAAAGTAAACCAGAACCAACGGACAATGCAATAATATTGGTTTCATTATACAGTGATAATATGTTTGCCATAGAGCCCAAGAAAAACTTTTTTGAAACACCTTATTAACCTAGCCTAACCTTCCTGAAGTCTGCGGCACTCAGCAATATATGTGCATTTATTGCAGAAGATATTAGGTAGTTGAAGAAGACTGCAACAAATGGACAAACAAATGGAATAAAGTCTGGCTTGCTCAGACAGCATCCAACGGCAAGTCAATTGTGTAGGCTTCTTTTTTCTTACTCCTTTATGCAATTGGAAAATGAATATACACACATGCTTAATTGAATGTACAGAAATGAACAAACCAAGCTCTACCTGATCTATCTGTCCTATTTTCCTTCAATCAAGGTTAGACAACACAATCATAATCTGTGGGTTGCTGAGTTGTGTATGTTGGAATCCAACTTGAATTGATGAGAGAAAGCAAATGAAGGAGAAGCTTTTTGATTAAGCCCTCTGATACCAAGTCCCAAGTCTGAGTGTCGGACCTGGACGTGGACCTGGTTGTGGTTCTGCCCGTGACACACTAGGGCTGTCAAATGCAGGTCGGCTGGTTGATTGGTTGGTTGATATGCACCTGGTTTGACCAAACATCTCATGGGTTTGGCAATCGCCGGTGTTCGTTTCATAAGGAAAAAATGTTATTAATTCATTATTTTCTGGAGCAGGAGGGACAAATACTGACTGATGTGTTTAACTTTTGAGTAATAGGCTATATTGTGTTAGAAATAACTTTTATTAATGAAAAATGATATTCAAGGCCCCCTACTTTCAGGCATAATCAATCATTTGGTTGAATATAATAGAACACTCTCTGAAGGACATAATCTGAGACAGGAGATCAAAACATCCCGGTCTTCACAACTTTAAACTTGCCAAATTTAAAGAATACTGCTTGTTGTAACTTACTGAACACAGTTCTCCAAAAGAATGGCAACATGTCAGAGAAATCGACGGTGTGGCAACATATCTTCTATTTAAAGCATGCAGGCATAACCATCCAAAAGTGTAAGGCGTAAGTTATTTTGCTACAAGTCTGCGATTGCTGTCAACTTTCGGGTGTAAGGCTCGAAAAGCTTCAATGTTAACATACCTCAATTGGCACCTCAGCAAGAATCGCAGCGCCGCCATTATATTAAGCACAGAGCAAAAACTCTCATCAAATCTTTCGATGTGTTGCCCAGCTCCGTCAGCATGCTGCCCGACGTGCCGCTCCATGGCTCGTCTGGTGGGACAACGCTACACGATGAAGCTCTGCTGTAGCCGAGTCGGACTTGGACTAAGAGCGGATCTGAAACCCTCTGATTTCTTCCAAACAGCAGTTCAATTATAGTTGGGCTACCAGGTAGAGTGGATTGCACAGAGGCCTTTAGTACATCTAGAGATAACCTGCATATCGTTAGCCCCATAGAATAATTGCCTACGTAATATTTTAAGGTTCATCTTGTATTTAGAATCAAAAATGCCTATGTCAAATAGATGACTTCGGCAGATAGTGCTTATGGTATGTAAAAAGCACTGTGATAGCCAATGAGTTACAGTGATTCAGCAGCGTTAGGAGGGTAGAGTGAGGTTAGATATCACAATTTGGCCAAATGTGCGTAGATTATTGGAGAGAGAGGACGGGCCTTCTGATATTTGTCGGGTGGTTGGGTGCGGAGATAAGGTCTACAGCATCATGTTTCTTTTCCGTGGTTAGATAGAAACCCCTGGGATCAAGGTTTGTTTTGACAGGTGAAAGAGTCTCAGAGCGGAGTAAGAAATAAATCTGAAGTGAAATGATACAGATTCTAAATCCAATCTACACAAACAAGGTTGACACCTGGAGTCGGTCACGAATATGGAGGACTATATCGGGGGTGTATTTACTGATCACAGCTCGCAGGAAGTAAATGAACGGAAAAGATGATTTCAGTAGACCATCTATGTACGATATAACTATTGACCTGCTCTCAGCCTAGGACATTTAAAGACTCACCATGCACATTTATGGGGAAGTCTTGTGGCCAATGAGGGGACCAAGTCTCACTGTGAATATGATTTATTTTTTCATACATAAATCGTGTTTGATTTATGAGAAAATTTGCGTGTCATTTGGGGTTGGGTGATGGGTGGCACAAAAATAATTTGTAGTCACCTCCTTTACCTTACTCTTAAAAGTTGACAGCCCCTGAGCATTATTATTTGTGTATTAAAATATGTAGTTCAACGGCGATGTATATTATTTCCTGTCAAAGTATTATGGTGGCCAAGAAGCCAAGCACACACTTTAGTTATTCATTGAAGCAGAAGATGGCCAATAGCTGCTTGAGCCATACGACGGCAACGACATTTATCACTTACATCCCTCGATATCACACCAGTAATAAGCATGGCGCTTTAATGAGTGCATTTGACTTTAAAAAGGCAAAACAGAGCATGCCGGGTAAGAGAGACATCAACAATTAAATATAAATGGAACAGAAAAGTGAATGCTGCAGTCAGCATTTCAAAGGCAAGCGGCCGATTCATTTTGCAGGTGTTTTAATAAAAATCGACGCTACTGACCCTTTCAAAGAGGGTCTTGACAGGTTGTGGGAAGTTATTGACTTGTTTTTTTTTATTAATTATATTGTAAACGTCCACATTCTTGCAGTTTAGCTTCAACTTTAACAAGGCCGCTTCAATGGGCTTCACACCAGGAGGTATTTCCAATTAAAAGCACTGCAGGAACGTGATTTAATCCATCAGGATTTGATTGGGCCAAAGGGGCAAGTTTTTCTCTGAAGAGCTGTGTTTTATTAAGATGTTAGGGGGAGGGGAAATAAGAGATCACACTATATATAGATTGACAGTAGGTATCACTACCAGAAATAAATTCGGCTTAAGTTGACGTTAGGCCCACATAATGAATCTTAACTTTGACTTGCTATTGTGGAGTAAAAAATACCAACATGAGAAATGAGCTCAGGAGGGTCCAACTGTCACCCACACAAATTGCAGGGACTTAAAGCTAGATTGCGTTGAAAAGCATTAATTAATATTCACAAGTCCGGCCTGCTCAACGTCTCCTTCAGCTTACAAAAGCAAACTCGTTAGTCATGAAAAGGTTGGAATTTGCTCCGCCTGAGTCTTGCTTCTCTTTTGTTCCTCTAACGTGCGTAAGAAACCCCATTATTTCTTTAAATATAGGTCAAACCCTTAATGCAGCCTGGCTATTGACTTGGAACACGTTTCAATCAACAGGTGACCTACTTAAAGAAAGCTCTTCTTAGGGTTTGTCGGCCCATTACAACGGCTCCGCTATTCATCGGTTGTCAGGTTTAAACTTGTTGGCATGACCAGGATTGGATTGGAGTAAACAATGGCTCAGGTTGTCTCGTATTTAACTGTCTGCCTGCAGTTAGGTTTAAGTATAAGTAGACCTAAAGCATAATGTCGTCTCCTTTTCATGAGGTTAAAGGCTTTACTGGAAAAAAACATGCTCCAATACGCAATCTAAAACATGCATACTGTTTGCTGTACCCTGGCTGTTATCCAGTACCAAAGTATGAGTGTACTTCAACACAATATGAAAAAAACAATGCAGAATCTAACCCTCTTCTCTGTTTTTAGCCCCTGAAAAACATACACGATCATCCAAATTTTGAACTGACAATGAATATAAAAAAAAACATGACTAACTTATGTTTTAGTAGTGTCATCCAAATAATGTGATGAGGATGCAGGATTTGTATTTGAAAGTGATTTCAGTCGAGAGCCCCCAGGCACCATTTAGGAATATTAAAAACACATCCTTCAACAATGTGATGTATTCAGCCGCCAATGTGTTTGGAATCAGCTCTCGTTCATTAACAATGAGTCATGGGACAACACAATCACCTAAGTACAAATTACCTCTACCTCCTGGTGGTGGTTGTTATTATTTCTATAATTGATTGACTTATCTTGCTAATTACCGACTCTTATAGGAGTGGCGAGCAACAATTAGACGGGTGTTGGATAGTCTAGCATCCTGCGCTGGGACTTGGTACAGCCTTCTTGGCAATCATCAGATCATTACCGAGCGCCAAGTGTGGATTAAGAACACTTTTAATGACAAAACTCTGGGGTGTGTGTTGGGAGGTTCATTAGAAAACAGATGGAAGTTATCAAGAAGGAAATATCACGTAAAAAAGAAAATGACAACATGGAATTCTGCTCAAATTACCCATTGATACTCCATCACATTTTTGGGCAGATTTGTTGGCGTTAAAAATTAGTTTTAAACCTTCAGTGTGTGCCTACCTAGGAACTGAGAGTGTGCCATATACACACGTCTATTTAGCAGTTTATACCCCAAGGGAAGTGGGCTAGACCAGCTAATCATATACAATTAGCCCCCACCGTGTAATACACACCACCCCCACTAATTTGGATCCGCTTTAGTGTAAGGGATTCGACATGGGTCCTCTATGGTAAACCTCAATCCCCTTCCACAAAGTCAGCCCCAATATGCCGACACACACACACGTCGCTGCAGTCGTTTAGCCTCCCGGCAGTTACAGCCTCTGCCTTCCGACCTGGGGGTCGGTGGTTCGGGGCCCCCTCAGCGTAGCGGAGGGGCGTTTCGAAGAACCGGCAGTCACAACGACAGCAGGGGGGTGACCTACCATGGAGAGGGGAACGATGGCCTGGATGTCCCGCTGCACCACCGTCAGCTCCGTCACCACCTTCTCAGAGTCCGGCGGCGGGTTCTGGCCCTTGTAGTCGATGTTCCAGTTGATCCGTCGCGTCACAGACAGGCTGGTGAAGTTCTCCATCTCAAAGTCCAGCTGCATCACCTCCACGTTGCCCAGGACCTCGCTGTTGGGTGGGAGAACACAACAGGGAATAAGATGAGATGTGTGTGTGTGTGTGTGTGTGTGTGTGTGTGTGTGTGTGTGTGTGTGTGTGTGTGTGTGTGTGTGTGTGTGTGTGTGTGTCTGTGTGTTTGTGTGTGTGTCTGTGTGTGATTAGTTTCAGTATTGACATACTTTACAAGTATTGTGTAGTCGTTCAGAGAATGGCCGTTGCTGTACATACTGTAGGTAAACTAGAAAACACAATGTGAAGTTCACAAAAGGTGAACAGAGCAAGGTGCTTACATCTGGGGATGACTAGAGAAGAACAATACAGTATGTCCCTATAGCCACCACCTATCTGTAATTAACACCAGGCCGAGGGAATTGACAATGTCAGCTGGTAAACTCATATACACACATCAGTGCCTTTTACCACAATCAATCAGACCTGTTTGTGTAGGTGTGAAATTGTTTGTGTGGGTACTTGTGTGCATATACGTGTGAATGTGTATATAGGTGTTTGTTGTTTGCGTATTAATTTGTGTGTGTGTGTGTGTGTGTGTGTGTGTGTGTCTGTGTCTGCGTGTGGTGTGTGCGTTGGCATTTGTGCATCTGTATGTGTGACTCTGTATGTGGGTATGTGGGCATGGTTGCATCTGTGTGTGAGCCTGTATATATGCGAGCACAATGGAAGGGCATCGCACACAATGCACGTGGGAGTCCGATGAGCCATCTTCACAAAAACTTTAAAGTCATGGCACAGCATTAGCACAACTTCCCAACTCGACCACTATCTCCTCAGTTTGAGAGTTGTGCTCGCGTGGGTGCATGAAAAATGTGCTGGGCCGCGCCAGCACACAGAGTGGCTGCCAGCGCCTTCATTGCCTCAAGTCAATAAATTAAGTGAGGTGCACGGCCGGGGACAAAGTCCTCTGCTGCTGTTTTATTTTACTTTTGTTGTTTGTTTTTAAAGTCAGCCATTAGAAATATTGATTTCGTTCATTACAGTCCTAAGTATGGGGCTGCAAGGAATAGCGACACCGAAAGCAAGATGAATGCGGCCACAGTGCAGAGAGGGGGAAGAAAGGTCTCCCAGTCCCACGTGGATTATGGGAAACTGTCATTTTTTTCCTGCTGTTTAGTGTTTTATGCAAATTTACTCAACAGTACATCTAGCCTTAGAGCGTGACTCTAAGGATTGACTTCTCATTTTAGAAGTGGTGGTCGATAGCAAAATACTGTATGCTAGGTTTAGTTTAGTTTTGGTTTAGTTAGCTTATTTGCATAATGAAGGAATCCAATAATCTTACATATTAAAAAAAGACCATACAAATACAAGGGCAGGAGAGCAACAGAAAACCCTGGTTGGCTCGTAAAACTCAGACCGGAGGCGCAAAAGATTAAAAAAACGATAGACAAAAAAGATGGATGTGGATAACATCCCCCTATAGGAAAAACAGCAGTATGATGAGATGGTACCTTATCATAGAATAGAGCCCAGCTAAGAAGAAACAACAGCAGTATGATGAGATGTTACCTTATCATAGAATAGAGCCCAGCTAAGAAGAAACAACAGCAGTATGATGAGGTGGGGCTTCATCATAGAATAGAGCCCAGCTAAGAAGAAACAACAGCAGTATGATGAGGTGGGGCTTCATCATAGAATAGAGCCCAGCTAAGAAGAAACAACAGCAGTATGACAGAGTACAGCTCAGCTAAGAAGAAACAACAGCAGTATTTGGAGCCAGTGCCTCTGATACATAAGAGCTCAGCTAAGAAGAAACAGCAGCAGTATGGTTAGGCAGTGCCTCTGATAGAGAAGAGCTCAGCTAAGAAGAAGCTCAGACACTCCCAAACAGCAGCAAACGTAGATTATGCAATTGTGTCCAATCATCTTAGTTATACAGTACCATGGTGTGTTGCTTGCCAACATAGGTCGTATACAGGGTTCAACATAGAAACCTGCCACCAGCCAATAGCGAATAGAATTGATCATTTGGCAGGTAAATAATTGTCTGGGTTAAGTATAAAAACAATTCCTTGGCCGGCTGATTTTATTTAAACTCTTGCAGGGAAAAGGACGAACATTTGTAAGAAGTTCATATTGGACCCTGGTCGCATGACATCTGAGGCTGTCGTTCTCCAAGAGGTTTGATGTTTGTGAATGGCAGCGACGCGGTACGAGCCAACCTTACAGGCAGCAGTGTTGAAACAATCCCCAACGCCTTGTGTTCTTTGCACAGACCATGTGTTTGTCCCATCGCTTGGCACTCCAAAGAGCCAGCAGTAGGTAAAAACTTAACAATAACCGTATCCCAGCAAGTTTATTTATGTCTACAGGGACAAGCCGAAGCATTCACTGTCTGGGAAGAGCTGGAACTAATCGGCATGCTTTTTTTATTTCTTAGCCAGGGTTTTTTTTCCAGGCGGCAGCATCATCAGCGGCGCGGTGAACGTCACGGCGTTGACGAAGCGACAGCGCTGGTCCGAACTGCCGCTGTGTTTTAAGATGTGCTGACAGAGAGAGAGAGAGAGAGAGAGAGAGAGAGAGAGAGAGAGAGAGAGAGAGAGAGAGACCGAGAGAGAGAGAGAGAGAGACCGAGTGAGAGAGAGAGAGAGAGAGAGAGAGAGAGAGAGAGAGAGAGAGAGAGAGAGAGAGACCGAGAGAGAGAGAGAGAGAGAGACCGAGTGAGAGAGAGAGAGAGAGAGAGAGAGAGAGACCGAGTGAGAGAGAGGGAGAGAGAGAGAGAGAGAGAGACCGAGTGAGAGAGAGGGAGAGAGAGAGAGAGAGAGAGACCGAGTGAGAGAGAGAGAGAGAGAGAGAGAGAGAGAGAGAGAGAGAGAGAGAGAGAGAGAGAGAGAGAGTCAGAGTGAGAGAGAGTCAGAGAGAGAGAGAGAGTCAGAGAGAGAGAGAGAGAAAGAGAGTGAGGGAGACCGAGAGAGAGAGAGAGAAAGAAAGACAGACCGAGACCGAGACCGAGACAGAGACCGAGAGAGAGAGAGAGAGAGAGAGAGAGAACTGCGTATAGCTGGGCTGCTGCCTGTCAAAGCACCCTCCCAGCCTGTGCTCATGTTCTCACGGATCACACCCTACACGCACACACAAAGCCATACACACATACACAGACACACACACACACACAGGCACGCACACACCTAGACACGCAGAGAGAAGCACACAAAGGGAAATGCACACACCCTCACACACAAATCACACCTTCTTAACCGTGGCATTAAAGTGACAAAAGAGACAAAAATCCGGAGCTAAAAACTTTTGTGAAAAAGTAGTTGATCGGAAACCGACCTGCTCCTCAAACACTACCCTACAAGTCTGAGTCTGTTGCCGGTGTTTGTGAGTTCTGCGGTGATCGGCCGCATGGTTAGGGTACGCTAACGGCTTTGACAGTAGTAACCCTAGCACCATGCAGACAAACTGACACCGACTCTGGTTGAACATGAGCACACTTTGTGTGTGTGTGTGTGTGTGTGTGTGTGTGTGTGTGTGTGTGTGTGTGTGTGTGTGTGTGTGTGTGTGTGTGTGTGTGTGTGTGTGTGTGTGTGTGTGTGTGTGTGTAAAAAAAGAGAACGCAAGAGAGCGAGTAAGGGTAAGGTAGATTTGATTTGGAGTTGATCGTTACTGTCCAGCTGAACACGATCTAATCACAGGGGCTGGCCAGGGGCTTGATGCGGTTCTCCCGCAGTCCCTACCTGGGAATTCACAAAATGAGAAATCACCAGCTGTAAATTACATCTTAGCCAAATTGAATGGACGCATACTGCCAGCCCTTAGTGCTTCATAAACCCGTGAGACCATTCGCTTCCTCTGTCCGGGCCAATCCTGGGGTTTCGGTACGCCCCTCTTCAACGGAAACGTGTGTGCTTAGCCAACTGCATTGGCTACAGATGAGCGCTTTGTTGCAGAGTGATTGCTTTGCTGGTGGGCTAGTCTAATTGCTGTGATTCCTTATAGACATTGACACGTTATTTTCCCTGGCTTCGTATCTTGTTCCACTGTATAGAACAACGATACCAAACCGTTTAGATAGGAGCTTCGCTATTAGTTTGTGGTGGCGCTACCATTAGGCTGTATTTATGAGGTTTGATATGTAAATCCGGGTGAGTAAATCTAAGTTCAACAAGAGGTTCTATGACATAAAAACCTACTAACCGCTGATGAGTGGGCGTGCGGGAGGAGGCAAATTAAATTTTCCACAGGGCTCATTGCGCATTAAACGTCTCTAGCTACCAGGGTACTTCAGCGGCCGCCGTCTCTGCCTGTCCTCCACAGACCACGGCGCCAACCCGAGAGAGAGAGAGAGAGAGAGAGAGAGAGAGAGAGAGAGAGAGAGAGAGAGAGAGAGAGAGAGAGAGAGAGAACCCAGAGGTCTCTCCGGGGGAAACGGTGCAATGAGATCTCCACCTATTTGTCTCCACATCACTCACAGCAGAAAGCGACTCCACCTGTGACAGGCAGACATGGTATGTATGCGCGGCGGTGGGGGGAAATGGACACAGGTAGCCCCTTGATAAAGCCCTGAACTCCAGTCCCGCAGGCTCGAGAAGCAGTCTCAAAATAACAAGAAGACGCAAGATAGAGAGAAAGAAAGAAAGAAAGAAAGAAAAAATAAAAGCTAAACTGAATTGGGTTTGCTGATGCAGTTTCCGATTTTTTTTCCATATTTCTCAGGGAGTGGGGCTTTTTTTTTCTATAATAGAATGATCTCTAATGTTTTGTTATATTATGTCCAGGAGACCATTTTGCAAGTATAATTCATCCTAGTACAAACAACTAAATATACACAAGCACACAAATATATCTCAAGATGTTTACTGTAAATATCGGTCAATAGACAAATTCCTTAAATTACACTAAGGTAATTAAGCGCATATGGACCCTAACGTAGATAAGCCCCAGTTGCTAACAACTAATGCTTGAAAAAAAACATCCTGTTTAAAGGCTGCACCCTTTTGAAGGCTGCAGTAACAAATCCCCAATCTAAAGTAAATCAAATCTTACCCGAAGGCCACCACGTGTTGCTGAAAGTTGCAAAGTCTCACAAAGACACTCTTTTGATTTGAACTTTATTTCAAGTGTTTAGCATTGAAAAGCTGCAGCATAACAAATCAATGAGTCTGTGAAAAGCCTTTGAAATTCTGTGATGTTTATATGGCAGGATAGTGTCAAAGGATTACACGCCGGGCTCCAGACGGAGACCAAAATGGTTGCATTTTGGACCATTTTCGGTCTCTTTAGGATGCACTCTGGGTCTGAGTCTGACCTTCTTATGGCAGAGCTTTAATGTAAAGCGGATCGCACACCAGATGAGTCATTGGCAGCGTCCCATAGTAGAAAGGACAACACAAGTCTGAATATTTGATGGTCTTGTTCTGTGTTTAATATAATGATGGTATTGCCAAGATTTTGAGAAGTGTTAGAAGTCAAAGTCAAGTATGGCAGCGCCGTTGTGTGTGCTCTACTTAGAAACACGGTCCACTAAGTTACAAAGAAGCCATACCGCTTTGATCACACAACTAAGAAGGTGGTTTATACATTTTGCAAAGTTTTTTTAATTTTTTTTTAATGATATTGCACAACAGCACTAGCTTGAAAATGAAAATAAACGGAATTGGGATATATTACCCAATAAGAAGCCTGTAGTTATTAGTAGCTGGTTCAACCTGCTATGGGTGTGGCATAATCACAACGCAATCGCAGCCCGGCAAAATCATCTTAGCCCGATTTTGGGCACACACATTTGTAAATTCGCTGCACTCGTAAAAAGCACAACCGTAAATTGCCTGCAAAATGTGTATTTAGGCCACGGCCAATATTCGCTCAATCACGGTATTGATTGAGCGAATACTGTCTGAGAAAAATAAACAAGATGTATTTTAGGAAGCAGACATCAAAGTTAATATAAAAAATCATGAAATGGCTTTTTTGGCAATACGCTTTTAGTTTCATAGAACAAAAATGTAATAAAACTTCCAATATTTCGAAGACAACAAAGTTGCAGGAAAGACCCGTTAAAAGCTAAAGGCGGGAGGACAAACATGCTGAAGGAGAAGCTAATGAGAGTTTGAGTAATTGCATCTGGAGAAGAGAGGAGGGCAAAGACCCTCAAGTGTGACCACTGCTCAATCCATTTGACTAATGATTTGCCGTCTACATTTGGCGCTCGAAAAAAATATCTATATTTTAAAAGCTGCGTCACAGAGCTTGCACTGGGCGGAGGGTTTCCACCTTTGATCAGGGCCCCTTTTGATCTGATTAATAAGGGGGGTCAAACGCTTTGAGAAATGACGATAGCTAAGAAAACAGCCAAGAGACGTATGCTTACTTAATGGTGACTGATCATACTCCCTGACTGTAACGTGCAAGCATGCACAAATGGCTGACTGTATTTCTTGGCAGCTGCGACACAATGGACGGTGGGCACCACATGAATGCCAACCAGCCTTTTACTCACTCATGCAGATCAAGATTTGCAGAGCCATCCTGAATTAGCAACTAACACATTAGCCTCTAAATAGTCACTTAAGAACAAACGTTCTGCAAAATGAATTTTGTCTAAAGTATTCTTATACGGTTTAAAGTTGTGTTAGCTTGCTTGTTGGCTCAGAGAAAATATATATTCCATGAAATTATTTGATTTCAGGCCAAGATACATGTCAAATGTGAAGATTTCCCAAGCTGAAGATTAGGCTCCTTACTTCAATAGTAACTGCATGTCCTTTCGCTTTAACATTTATACAATTGCTTCCTACGATTCCTCTGAATCACTGAATGAAAATACAAGCGTTCAGTAAACGTAATGAATATGAATGAGAATGATAATGAATTCATATAATCATAACTAATGAACATCTCAAATAGGTTGCACAATGGTAATTAAGCACCACCTAACACAAACACTCAAGTCACAACCACACCTACCCAACAATCCACCTGACAAAGCAGCCATGGCTCACGTAAGAGCCAGGGGGACCAAACCGAGAATAAACACACAAGCTTCCCTGTGTGTAGAGGCAAAAACACCCATTTTCCTCAATGTTCTGTTGTTGTTGGTTCGTGTTTGTTTTTTTGATTCACTTCACCGGTAAACACATCCAGATGTTCAAACAGATTAATTCCCGTGATGTGAACACAGGTGACAGGCTCGGGAACGATGATAGCGTGCCAAGGCCTGGGAAGAGTGCCGGCTAAAGGCCTAGGCCATGTAGGTGCTATCCTAAAGAGCGCCACCTTCTGGTGGAGGCTGGTCGCCCTCAAAGGTAAAGAAGAGAGAGAATAATGAGAAAAAATAAATAAAAAATATTTGCCGGGGGGCTTCATTATTTTATGCCTATAGGTAGCAAAGGAACAAAGAAAGAGAGAACGAAAGACACTTTGAACCTCTGCTCCTCATAATGATTCATTTGCCCTGGCCAGGTGCACATGTTCTCTGCGCACTGAAAGCGGGGGGAATGTGTTACCGTTTGATCCACATCACAACAAGTTGGAGACGGAAGTGCCAGCAATTGCTGACTGACTGATCACAGAGTTCACACATTTCTTCACAGTGAAAAGGCCACAGCCTTCGGGTGCGGAAGACGAAGGACGGAAAAGCCGAACATCGAGGTGCGTCATCTTATGTTAACATTAAAATGACCCCAAATGGGGCCCGGAAAAAATGTGGGGCCCAAAATGTTTTAAGCGCTATGCGCTCGCACCACATAAATCTCGCCTAGGGCACCAAAAATGGCTACAGCTGGCCTGCCTGGGTCTTACACGGTGGATTGAGGAGGAAACGGGGACGGTTGTGTGGAGCTAGAGGAATGCTAATGACGCGACACCTCGCCACATATGTGTTGTTAAGACATCTAGGTATAAATAAAGTATGAATAAATAAACCCAAAACCTTTTCTGCGGGTTAGGGGGGAGAGCCACAACTCATGAGGGAGGATTAAGATATTGTGGAGAATATGGGACGCTGAATGATTCATGAACACACTAGTTTTATCTAGTAACATGTTTGTTGTTGTCAATTTATCCTAAATCATGCATTGTGCAGAAAATAGTGCGGTATCGGAGATAAAAAACACGGGCAGAGCTTGTTATCCCGGGCTCTGTGTAATTGCATTTGCGTGGGTGATAAAGGTGTTCATTGACATGCTGAAGACTATATTATCTGGGGGATAAACAGCGAAATCATCTTCTGGCTTCGGAACAAATCTTAAGTCCACAGCAGGGGGGTGCTTTCTCTCTAATGATACGTGCATATTTCATATTCAGGGATAAATATTCAGAAGTTATATTTATATATAGATCTGAATATCCCATCAATAATTATTATACTTGCAGAGTTCGAGCCTGTCCAACAGTTAGCAACGGTTGCATCAGGAATGGTTGCATCATTTCTGAAGCATATAATACAATGTATAAGCTATTCTCTTAAGCAATATGCAGTACCACTGCAGGAAAAGATTTAACCATTTACAAAAAAAGATTTAAAAGGTATATCAAATCGAGGTTTCAACATTTACCAAGATATCGATCATTGTAGTTCAAAGTAGGAAAGAGAACTGACCGGGTTTTGTGTTTCAAAGAATAAATTGTGTTTGGCCCCGTTGCACGCATCTCGACATAATGGCAGAGATAGTTTGACACGGTTCACTAAATATAGCAATGCAGGGCAGCGCTGAGCCGCTAAGACACAAGGGTTAGAAAAGGAGGTCACGGCCAGAATCGCCTCTTTTGTTTTTTGTGTTTGTATTTTTCAAACTACAGGCTACGTTTTTAATCTCCCAGGCCCTTCAGCTTGACCTGGCAGTCAATCCCACGTCACTACCCACACACCACCCAATCCACGGCCAAGAGGCTAAGGCTCTAGGGCTCCAGAACATATTTGATCTGCACATGCTGGAGGCTTTGCGAGGCTCGCTCCTACGTTTCAAAAACTCTTCGAGCTTCTTCATGTTAATGTGTGCTAATGCGCTTGAACAGTGTATCCCTGGCGTTAGCCTTGCATTGTTTTCATTCCTTTTTGTCTTGCTTGGTATAATGCTTTAGTATTATGATTCCTAAAATTAAATCAGCAGAAGCTTTCTACGAGTATCATTGTACAGCATGAGGCCAACGCACCTTAAGTTATTAAGATGACTGCAATTACCAGGCCTGCATCACCAGGCCTGTGGTATCTTAATCTTTGATTGAACCAGTTTCCAGTACAAACAGCGAAGGGCCCATTGAACTGAGGGGGCACGTGCCATGTTCAAGATTTTATATTCTCAACTGTAAAATGAACATATATCTCGTTTACTACTGGCCTGAATTTATAATGTTATCATTTCAAGAAGCTATAACTTGATTGTTAGTAGCGTTCCCAGATTATTTATTTATTTTTCAGAGAAGTATATCCTCATTCTTGCAAAAGGGAGACAAACATTGTATTAGATGGACATCTAATCAAATTTGAAATGTAGGTTTTTACATATCTTCATTTGAACTTTCAGAGCCAAAGTTTCAGAAGTATGGTACTCAATGGACTCTCCATTGTATTTGGCATACTTGATAACTGACATGCATCAAGATCTTCCGCAAATTAAGCAAATGTAGGTGTGTGTGTGTGTAGACATGCTGACTAGATGAGAGGGCCAGCGCAGTATAAGAGCTAGGGATTATTTGGTAAAGTAATAAATTGTACTCATCAAAAATAGCTACTAAAGTAAAAAAATAACACATCTATCACCTATTTCAGACTGAAGACTCCATCAGTCAGGGCCAGTTCTATGACAGTGGCGCTAGGCTGATAGCAGTGATGCTATTACATGTGTGGCCTACAGATATGTGATGCAAAAATGCTTCGCTATGGGCACAGCGACCTCCATTTGTGCCCTCTTAGGTATAATGGTGTCCCTGCCCAGCATCCTTCATTTGATTCTGGATTCCACACTGAGCCATGACCTCATACCAAAGCCTGCCTATGTCATCGTTTGTGATGTCAAATTAAGGCCCAGATTTTGTAGGAAACCCTAAATGCTGCGCGTAGATACCTGAATTAATGATTGTCCTGCTAATGCACATGTAGCATTTGACTCATGGCGCGCCAGGCAATGCGGAGAGTGCATTGCATTTCAGCTGCATGTTGAACGACTTCACTTTGCAGGATAACCAATACGTCTTAAGTACCGCCAATGCATCCATTAAGGGGGCATATATTATAGAATACAGGTTGCAAAGGAGATTGAAGTTCCTTGCAATGTAACAATTCACAATTATTATTTTTTTCTTGTGCACTAGAGCAGCTTTACTGCATGGAGAGATGGTCATCCAACATACTGATCAATAAACTTGTCGATACATCCACAAATGCAGGGCTGAAAGTTTGGGAGCTACCTTGGAGAATTCTCCCTGTTTTCTATAATCAGGGACTGCATATGACAATGTGCTTTTGGATATCTTTTTAGACTTGATTATGTTTTTCTTGTTGCATCTAATTCCATTTTATTGCTGGCATTTAAAATCGTCAATCAAATTGGCAGTTCAAAAATACTTATATGCTGTTTTACTTGAACACTTTGGTACATTGTCTATCATCAGCTATGAAGC
The DNA here is from genome assembly GCF_902167405.1 of Gadus morhua. Lineage (NCBI taxonomy): Eukaryota > Metazoa > Chordata > Actinopteri > Gadiformes > Gadidae > Gadus > Gadus morhua. Next base: position 22,381,315 of record NC_044054.1, on the reverse strand, counting down.
TTAAGGTGTATTAGGTGACTGCTGAGTAAAGTCTGACTGCTCTCATTGGATTAGTCTTCTGAACCAATTCTGACCCGTCCCACCAAATACAACTACATAAAAAGTCAACTTTAGATCACAAAGAACAGCACAGACTAGTCCTGCAGTGCAAAAGTGAAATCAAACACAACAGCACAATAGTAATGTGGTGTAAATGTGTAATCAGACACAACAGCACAGACTAGTAATGTAGGGCCAATGTGGAGGGACAGGGTCAACTGCTTTTAAAAGAGTGTTTGAGTGTCAAAACACAGTTTTGTTTGTGTGGGTGAGTGAGGATGTGTATAACGCATACTTGCGTTTGTGTGTCTGTGTCTGCGTGTGCATGTTTCACATGTATATGTGTTTGTCGGTCTGTATGCGTGTGTGCTTGACACGTGGACTCACCCGGCCTTTGCCACTTTGTTCTTGCTCACGTCAATGGTGGTGATGGAATGCTTCGCCCCGGACTGCACCTCCCAGTCCACCTTCCACTGGGCGTTCTTTGACTTCGTCTGGAGCAGGTTTACCCCCTTCTTCGCCTTGACCCTTCAGAAACATAATGCATAGGGGGGAAAGGGAAAGGGGAAGGAGAGGAGGAGGAGGAAAAAAAAAGACAGGACAAGCCAATTATATTAGGATGTGTGATTTATGTGCAGGGTCAGAGGTGGGCTCCTCGCGTCACATTTCGGCAGAAGCAATTTGGGAGATGAATCAATGGCAGAGATGAATGTCCACAGACATGTGGCAGCGTGATATATACACAGATAGGGACTACCGTCTTCACTGGTGCAGACCTCAGCCCAAACCCGGCAGTATAGTACTGCACTCCTTCAGGCGTTTCCACAAACAAAGACTGGATGCTGAAGCAGTAGTAAAAACGACCATGCACATTATCCTTTGTCCAAATGGTGGGTGTTCAAGCAACGATTTCAGGATATTTCCTCCGGTCCACTCTGAAGGTCAGAAACTCTGTGGAACCAGGATGAGGCAGCTGGACACTACTGCAGCTGGTCGGCATTCGGAAAGTGCTACTCAAGCCCACATCAGTAGGGGCAACACAGGGGCCTTTGGGATGAGCGATGGTCTCCCTGCTCCTATAACCCCTTTATAGCACCCCTGTCGCCCCATTATACGCCAATCGCTCAGACTTATTACAGAGGCTGCTTAAATGGCGCATAGTTTGAACTCTGGCCATTTCATCTTTGCCAAGGGGTGGGTGGGGTGGTCTTGGTGTTGGTAATGTGTTGGATGTGGTTTTTAAACAAATGTTAATGTCGCAAACAGTATTGAAGAGCATTATTTAAGTGGCTTCGAGTGGGTTTTCGCGGAGGTGAGACATGACACTTGAAGTTAATGTTAGTTATGTAAGTTAGTGAGTCCCTCTGAGAAAAAACATTGATCAGGCCAGGTAAAATGACGAAAGGCAGATATATGCAGTACAGACAGTAATGTTGTATGTTTAATGTGCCAAGGAGCAGTTGAAATCCGTCTTGCTTTCCTCAGAGTGGTAATTGACTCAAGTTGTCCGTCATGGGATAGGTTACGTTGTTCCGTCATAAAAGTGTGCAGCCAGTTAACAGGTGAACTCAAGATTAGGCCAATGTGGACGTTAGCAGCTGAAGCTGCCCAGTGGAAGTGGCTCCGGGAGAGATGGTAAAGGTGACATTGCAAGTGGAGTGGGCATAAGTGGATAATTTCCTGGTCCAGAGCAGATAATACCTTATGTGTAATTACACTGATGTGAGCACCATCACTGCTCTGGCTCTATAAAGTTTGACTTATTTTGCCTCCTTTCTGTTTTCTATTACTGAGCCATAACATGTTGTTTCCTCTGTTTCCTCCAGTACCGAGTAAATCCATTATTCCAGGAATGGTATTATTGTTTATTAACACTGGTTGTTGTTGTTGTTGTTGTTGTGGCATAGTTCGAGGGAAGGTTGTGAACCATCAGACGGGTCTGTTTACTGAACACCAGAAGATGGCAAAAAGCCAAAAAACCTTAAAGGTCCCATGGCATGAAAATGTCACTTTATGAGGTTTTCTAACATTAACATGAGTTCTCCTAGCCTGCATATGGTCCCCCAGTAGCTAGTAATGGCGTTAGGTGTAAAACGAACAATAGGTATCCTGCTCTGCCTTTGGAAGAACAAAGCTGAGACGCGCCGATTTGGAATCTTCCCCGTATGTCGTCATACATGTAACCTCCCCTTTCTCTGCTTTGAAGTGAATTTGGCCCGCCAATGAGACAATGTGCTACGATGTGTATCTATACACACTGTAATGCAAGTGTTGTGCACTTCTTTGTTATTTGGATAACCGTTCTGCAGTTGGTATTATGGTGCATGACACGTCGGACGTCTCAGGTATTTCCACAACGAGACTCGTAGTGGGGGTTATCTCAGCCTTCATTGAGAAGGAATGCGGGGAAAGGAACTTTGGCTTTGACTCCCTGAAGTACATGGACCGCGACATGAAGGAAAAGGAGCCCCACTGCCCGCTGCCGAGGCACCACTGGCCCGAGGCTCCAACCCGTGGGTGGTCGTGCCTCAGCGCTGCCCACTTCCCGCAGCCAAGGCGGTGATGGCTCAGCAGCAGGCAGCTGGGCTCCGGCAGGAGACAATCGCGGTCGACATCGCAGGCAACAATCCCTTTCTCTCCTCCATGTCGCAGTTCAGTCTACCGAACCGCGTGGAAGAACAAGTGGAAGAACCAGAGACGTCGGAGTCGTTTGAGATTCATAATATTGTCTTGAGACGCACACAGCTTTTGGCCGTGATAATACATATTATATGATATAGATATCTATGTATAATATGATATTATTTAGATATAGAGCTCCAGGACTCCCGCCCGAGCACCCGGAGTGTTCTAGAATATTTACAGAACACGGCCAGAAGCTGTGTGCGCCTCGCCATTGCGATAGATCCACTGTAAACACAAGCACATGGTACCGTGGTCGCAAGCTGCTCAGATCCCCACCCCCACCCTCCACCTTGACCCGCCTCTAAAAAACGACATGTTTGTGGAAAGCTCATTGTGGGACCGGCTCGTAGTGGCTGTAATTCTGCACCAAGGCTAAATTTCTTGAACGTCTTCAAGTACCGTATTAGGGGCCCACTAACAGCTATATAAAAGCATTCATAAAGGAGCATGCCATGGGATCTTTAACAATTTCATATTATATACAACTTCATAAGATAATTTGCTAAGGTTGACAAGATTTGATTACATAACACTACAGGTATGACTGACACAAATCAAATGATACAATTATATTTAGAGAGTATGATTGTTGAAGGATGTTAAAGATTTTAGACGACAAGGTCAACTCACACATGTGATTTAGGGTAGTGGATCCAAACCATTGACTTAAGGTGTTGTACGAAAATGTCATCAAAACCATTTGAGGCTGAGCAAACTGTTCAAGCGGTCCCTTTATACACAATTATAACTGCAAGAAGGCCATGGCCAGTGGGACACAGTGGAAAGAAAAATACATCAATGCTGCTTATGCTACCAGTGTGTTTATTTAGCCTACACAAATGACCACAATTCATCACTGGAAAATATTACAATGGAAATCCGGCAATGCACTAATATTTAGAACATATTTATTTTTTAAAGATCTCCTATTATACTACTTTTCTGGTCTTAATTTCTTGTTAATGATTCCTATAGGGCAACCAGACACGAATCACAGCACAAAAAACGACATAGATTTTCGGGAAACTCTTCCTCTCATCTTGGCGCTATCAGCATTCTCTGTCAACAGTCGGCTTCGTCCTTCTCCACCCCCTCGCCCCCCTCCTGCCAACCCCACTCCGTTGTGATTGGTTAACTTCCGGAAGACCTGCGAAGGGCATTACCATACATGGAAAATCCGTATTGTTTTGCGTAGATAAATCCCGGAAATTTGAACAAGTGAATCGCCGCCGGCGTCCCTAGTGTTTAGCGCTCTGCACAGCCACCCCAGACAGTCAGCAGGGAACACGTCTAAATGCATGCACGTCATTATTTGACACTTAAGTATGGTTAAAGATGACTATAAATCATTATAACAACGTGTATAGGTCATAAAAGTCGAAAAAGCATAATAGGTGCTCTTTAAACATTTAATTTCTTCTATTATTGCCCATTTCAACAATAAAATCGCTTGTACCAACCAAGGTCCTTGTACCACAGGTACACGCATAGGTACTATAGGGTGCATGTACAGGTACACACACACCCAATAGTTATGCACAACGGATGCCATTAATTCATGTTGTGTGGTTTGACGGATCAGAGGGATGATGTGTGAATTCTCCTGAAACTTAATTTCATCCTAAATTTTCAGGTTTGAGGCCTTGAGCGTAAGCTATTGCCCACTTAAGTGAGACAACCAGGCAGAATGGATTACTTCCTGGCTCCCCGTGTGTTTGTCACTATCGGTGCACAAACAATCTATGGTCGTTGGGCTGCACCGCATTACACAGCCAGTGTCCCACATTATAGGAGAAAAACAAAGTGGAGATACCCTCATTTATTTCTCGCTGTGAATAAAATCCAGCATGTTTTATTCAGTGGATATCAGTTTCCATCTTTGATAAACGACAGAAATGATGACCAGAAATGGTAAAAAGCCCGAGCTGCAAATGCATATGCAGAGTCGGGTCTGCATTCCACGACAACCATAAAGAACAACAATGTCAAGTTGTCACGCATCCTGGGAACCAAACGTCTGACACCTGTCAGACAGCATGTCTGGGAGGCAATGCCGGCCGAGGGATTGTGTTGAATTGATAATTCCCCCCACGTTCTGTAAGCCGCATACAAAAACCAGCCCGGGTTTTACAAGTAATGATGCACCGTGTTTGTCATAAAGTTGAAAGATGTGATACGTTTAGCCATATTTAGAGTTATTTACACACGATAGCATCGCCGGGTCATTTGACAAAATGTGACAGGCTGATTAGTATGGAGGTGTGCGTGTGTGTGTCCCTTGTTTATTAGACACATTTGTCTTGTTTGTTTGACACTGGTCCCCGGGATTTGTCTGTTTATTTATATATTAGGCGTCAAATAAGTACTTTTTTTTGTTTACTCTAGGGTCCATAGATCTGCATGAACATGGCTGTGCACCGCAGTGCAGTCCATAGAGCAGTGAATTGACTGCATAACAATATCACGGATGAGTTCATATGCGTGTTTTTTATTTTTTTTACAGCGAAAGCCGGGTTAATATGTGAAAATGGCCAAGTAAATGGCCGCCCTCCTACTTGGTGTACATCTGATAATGTGAATGGCGGGGCTGCACACAGAGACCTGGCTGGCAATGGCGTTGGTGTCTCCGAAGAGACAAGCCATTAATCCATTGGACACGCAGACGCAATGGAAGGTATTGATCTGAGGCTCATTTTCATGAAATAGGATATGGAAATGAATTATTAATATACTAGAGTCCTGTCTGCTTGCGGCCATTTATCAATAACAGAAATGAGAAAGGGCTCACTTGTACAATTATGAGGCAGGGACTGGGCACCTGATTCACAAATGTCAGAGTGTTCATAACAAACCCACCAAAGATGCATAGATTTAACATTTATTCAGATCACAGTCCAATCCCAAGGATTCGTAATCATTTAGGTGATCAGTATCGATGGGGCATTGGCTGCCGCCTAAGACCAGGCCAAAGCTCTCAGGGCACTAACAGTATTGTCTTCACGGGAATAAATGGATGCTCCCATTTTGCCTCTCTGCTTGCACAACATGACGTCAGTTGTTTTTTCAAGCTCGCCAAAAAGCTCTTTGAGAAAGATGAAACAACTTCATTGAGAGCACTCTCGTCTGAATACCTGGTTCCCTCAAGGTCCCTATTTACATTCCACCTAAACTTCTGGCTTTAAAAGCACTGATTTTCCATCCTTCACCTCTTTGTTGTTGCTTTGATTGTGTTTCCCAATGCTAGCCTACACAGCCACGCATCCAGCCATCATCCACTTGGACGCGATTAGTCAGAGACATTGAATTATGACCCCAGCGAAAGCAATGGCATGCCGGTGATGAAAGAAAGCACCTTTTCGTCCCTTCCATGTCATTCAACCTATTCACACAGCTGCTGGTGTGATGCCACCGAATACATGACACGGGAGATTTGTAAAAGATTTGCTCGTCTATTGCCTTAGATCTGAGCTGGATTACCTTCGAGCAGCTCGGTTTGACTCGGGCTAAACGCTGAGCTGCAGTAGCGGAAATTGATTGCCACGCTACCGCACTCGGAATAGATTTTGATCACACGCACACTCCCCCCATCAACATTTACATTGCATGAGCGGCTACGCATTACATTCACTTGGACATTGTGAATTCACGATCAGCGTTGGAAGGCAACAATGATGAGAAACACTTTACATTTATATTCATTACTCCGCTGTAGCCAGCAGGTAGGGAAACTCCGGTCGGCATGTTGATACCAATCTTTGAAGAGGCATCACGTGTCGTATTGTACCACTGTTTCTGAATCAGTTGCCCCAACCCTCAGAATCTGCTTAATTTTTCTCAGTGCAAATAAAAAGAGGATGAAGCAATACCCGCCGGGAGCCTCAGCAGGAACGGCCCTCTCCGTGGCCCTGTGCTTCTGCTGATTAATGAAAGAGCATAGCGAATGAAAAGAGCATGCTCACAGTGGGGGCTCCTGGTTCTCAGGGATTATTTGGGCACTGACTCTCTGACAGAGTCAGAGCGGCGACGGCCAAACTGGGCCCCGGGCCGCTTGAACCAAGCCGGCGCCATTACCTTCCCGCACCGCCGATGGCTTAATTTGTTCAGCCAAGGCGAAACCCATTAGGCCACCCATGGCTGGAGCCTGCCTGACTACCCCGTCAGGGCCGAGCCAAGATCCTCACACTTCTGGCTCCATTACTGGGCAAAAAAACCTTCTGATGAAGATGGCCATGTTATAACACGAGGCCCGACTCATCCTAAATCAACACTTAAACACACACTAAAGAGGCCCGTTTTTATTTGGTCGCTCTGTGTCTTTGAGATTTAATCAACTCCGTTTAACCCCCCTGAAGTGTTCGTTCCCTCGTGTGGCATGTTCACTGAGATGGCGTGTTGCACAGCACAGCAGTCCTGTCTCATCTTATCTAAAACAAGATGCTAAGAGCCACCGTCAAGACTCGGAGGGTGCCGCGCCGCGCGCTGCGTCAGTCTCTCAAGCAGCGTACCGTTCTTTGCCTGCGGATCAAAAGCAGCAATCTCAGCACTCATCCTCCAGCACTCTGATATCTACCGCTATCTACCGCTATGGATGTTTTTTTACCAACAACAGGCCTGTAGAGTGATCCCGCAGATAAAGAGGGTGGCACAAGGTCTGGGAACCTCCCCCACAGACATATGGTGTGTCAAGGCGGGCTAGGAAAGAAGAATTGACACAGGGGACAATCGGGGACATTAGGGAGCGAGAGAGACGTTCTGTGATCGGTGCAGGAACAGAACAGGACTTGTGTTCCCAGAATATTCAGAATGACTCAAAAATGCATTGCATTATTGATGAATGGGTGCATCCCATTTATTAGACTGGTGGGATCCAAGCATCAGATAGGATAACATTATAACATACTCTGAACCATGAAAGATAGCACCTCAGGACACAGTTTGACTAGTTTCTCGTGCTGTTCGGTGCTGAAGTAATGGCGTGCAGTTGCTTCAGATAAGAATTTAAACAGTTCCTGTTGGCTACAGTAAAGGTATATTTGACACTAAAAGCAGACATGTGGAAAGCATCTCTTCTGTGTTGATAATAAAACAGATAATTTGCAGCCATCCTGTTTGCAAATGTTGATGTAGCATTCGTTTAACATGTTTGGAATAAGAACACGGAACATATTAAAAGAGGGGGGCTGTGTACACTCAGTTGTCTGAGTCCTTGTACAGTGAATTTATAAATGCAGCAGTGTTTGGTATAGAAGGATAAACAAAGCATACTTTTTTTTTTTTTTTCTTTTGCCAGCACCACATATGGTAATGAGAGATCAAGGAGCCATGGAAAGTGAACAAGCGGAGAAATTCAAAAACAATATTTTTGTGTGATGAAAGATTAGTGCAGGTTGAAAAATGCATGGCAAAAAACGCTGCAGGTGCCTATAAGCGTGGCTCACGGTGGGCCTCACCGACCTTCCCAGAGGAAGGGCCCCAGGGGGTGCTGCTGTAAGTCGCTTTGGATAAAAGCGCCAGCTAAATAAATGTAATGTAATGTAATGTGTCAAGGGGGGCCTGTTGCCACCACACAAGACAAAGAGCACTGTTACATGACTTATCCGCCCGATCCCTGAGAATGCCAATATTCAGGGACACCTCGTGGCTCAACCCTCGGAATGCACTACCCATATAGGTAATACCCCCGTAAGCGACAGCGGCTTGAGTCTGACCTGGGGGTCCTTTGCTACTTGTCTTTTCCTCTCGGAAACCAATTCCCCCTTTCTTCTTCCCTGTTCTGTTCTTAAAAGGCACCAAAGCCAGAAAAGGGGCTGCTCTTCTGCTTCTATAGTGGAATATGAGAGATTGTCAGTTCGCTGACCACAGTATGATAATGTCCTATTTATCCTTTCATTAACTATGAAAGGATGGTGACCTCGCACCGCATCAGACAATCAGTGAACTTTCACTTATATGGCAACTTAATCATCTTCAACCCCCTAATTTGATTAATCACACTGTAATCCAAAATTTTAACACACCCCAAATTGGCCCACATAACAAGAAGAGATGCGAATTTTACAACTCAGGGAAGATTTATTTTATGGCAGGAAGCAGAGCATCGAACACACCCGTATTTTGTCATCAGGAGAAAAAAAGTATGAATGTTAAAATCAAGATTTTGCCTCTGGGTTATGAACATGCTTCAACAGATGGTGGGCTAGTTAAAAAGAAAGTGTGTTCATAAGCTCAGACCACCACCAAGGGTTGGTGGAAGTCAGCCTCACACCCATGTCCCTGCCAGATCCTTCTTTGTTGCTCCAATCGATTTGCTTTCCCTCGGTTTCTTAAAGGCTGTGAACAAACACAGCCCGCTCGTACGGCATGTTCCAACGTCCCAACGGCTGTAATCCCTGTGGGATCCCTCATCAAAAAATTCCTCAACACGGGGGTCTTGCGTCGACAGTAACTCCGGAACAGATTGGAACCCACGCTCTCTCGCTCTCCAACCCTGTACTCCCCCCCCCCCCCCCCCCCCCCCCCCCCCCCCCCCCCCCCCCCCCAACCCCTTCTCCAGTTTGGCCTGGCATCGCAGAGCTGTGGATTGGGATGTCAAAAAATAAACATTTGATCATGGACGGCGGCGGGAAAGCAGCTCCGCAGAGCGCTGCTGGCGCCAGCATCGTCGGCGGGGCCAAACACTCCCGAACGCAGCCGTGGCGTTCCCTCTAGCGATGTGCCAGTGACGGCAGAGGAGGAAGTAACAAACAAGTAAAATGTCAGCAGTACCGTGCCGTCTCCCAGGCATTTGCCTCACTCCCTCTTTGCATTGCAGAAAAAATATGAGCCGCTCCCCGACTGCTAAATCTGGAAAGAACCCCCCCACCCCACCCCACCCAACCCTCTATTCCCCCCCTCCCACCAACCACTACTCATCTGAAGGCAAGAGCTCCATTAAGCCTTTAAGGGGCACTTAACATGCAACCCCTTCCCACAGTGCAGATCCCCCCCCGCCCCCTCCCCCAAAGAAAAGATGCCATTTTGTGACGATATGTATAATTCAAAAGTTCGCATTTCTGTCCTCGTCCTTGGCTGGGTTCGCTCTTGTGTGAATGACATGTGATTCGATCACATACTCAGAGGCTCTTGATGTTGCCTAGCCGTGGCCTGTACGGAGATGTGTAGGGACCATTTCTTTCTTTTTTTTATCTTTTAAACCAACCTCTATACACCCTTGAACTGTCAGCAGGAAATCCCTGTCAAAGCGGGAGAAAGACACACATTGAAAGTGAAAGAAAGGCCCTTGCCTCTGCGTGACCTTTGTGGATAAAAAGGCTTTGCTTTAATTAAAAGAGGTAACATATTCAAGAAGAAATGTAATAACAGCTTTGGTAGCTCAACAGCCAACTGCAGATTTCAGTATTACTCATCGGCTGGAAAAATATCTCATCTCATGAACCCCGTTATTTTAAATGCAAAGGGCAAATATAGTATATAATTTGAGCTACCTGGAAATGTGACTGATATTTTATTTGAAATAAAGTGCTACCTTTAAAGTGTGAGCATAAAATCTAACAAACCCACTTACAATCGCTCGCTGAAATTGGAAAATAAGTAGCAACAATTGCCATATGTCTTGCATTTCAGTTTTCACTATTCAATATTATAATAAAATAATAATGTTATATAATGGTTTAATATTGCATTGCACTTTACGGTTGAGGGATGAAACCACTTGTATGAAAAATGATACTTACACAAAAAAACTACAATCCAATATTATAGTATTACAACCCTGTAATACAAGCCATTAGCTCGTAGACGGTTGGTTAAACTTGAGACAACAAAGCACTTCTTTCTTCAAAATCCATACTGTGCTCTGACAATCAATACAGCATTTCAAGATGCGTATTCTTAACTTTAGTGATATTTCATCACGCCCATATTACCAACATAGAAAGCTGTCCCACACACCCCTACAAACACACTCCAAATCTCTTAATACACTTGAATAGAAACGGTGCAATCCAATATTAAGTACAACTAGACAGATCATTGGTCTGCCTGGATGCCCTTCTCCCGTGCTCACACTGCGAGATATGGCGGAGTATAGCACTAAATGCAGAATTGCATTTTAATCTGTTTATCTACTGTGTGTTTGTTTACTTATATGATGCACTCCACAATCATGTTCACCATCTGGCGCAGGCTAGCCACCAATGTTCACTTGGCAGAGGGTTCAAGTGTCGAGCCACACAACAAAATATATATAAAAAATGTTTGCTTGTTATCACGGATGGACAAAGGGCCAGCTCTTCTGAGCGGTTATCGGGGGCAGCTGGGAGACCGTGACGGAAAGGCAGACCAGATGACACGACGGTCAGGATGGTGGCTGATTTTGTCATCTCACACTAACGGGAAAACTGGGCCGCGATGGACTGTATTCCAGGGCCAAGTAGTCTCGATTTGGTCGTGTGGTGAAAAACAAGGTGAGTTCACGGGAGGTGAATTCGATGGAGGAGAACAGAGAGAGGGATGGAGAGCTGCACAGTCATTTCCTATTATACGTCTTTGGATATTTTGATTCAATCTTCCTGCATTTCTTAGCAATAAAGCTAAGAAAACCCTCAGAACTACAGAGCAAATAGCACTGCGTTTAAGATGTCTTTGTTCACACCATCAAAGTAATCCGAAAAAAATGGAAACAAGGGACATTTCTTTTGCGTATGCTTTGGTAAACAGCATATACAAAGAGTTGACACGGAAGAGACATCTCTGCTGCTCTCAGAAACAAGACCGCCCAGCAGGACTTTGGGAAATATCTAGACTGCGTAATTATAGAGGAGGGACAGGAATGAGCTTAGACATGCTCATAGTTCTTTCAACTCTGCCTGAGACGTTTTAAAAGAACAATCATGTCCCTGCCCTCTTTCCTCCGATCCGCACTTTTTCTGTATTACAAAAAAGTTAAAGGTGCGATGTGGGTGGTAAGGTCCATCGCTTGCACTTTGTTTAGTCCCAATTCCAAGTAGATAAATATTTCCTTGGATTATTCCGACAGCGGTAAAGAAAGGCCCATAAAAATCGTCAGAAAAAACAAACAATCTGTGATAGAAATCAGCAGCTTGTCTAAACCCTATGCCCTGCAAAACTTTATTGCCGGCCATGACTAGAATAACTAGGGAACAACGCAGATGTCCTTGCCATGTGTTTACTGCTCGGACATCTGGAGAGGTGACACCTGATACCTGGACCTAGACAGCCAGATGTGCATGCCTCCGTAAAAAGGTCGCCGCCGCCACACACGTCAGACCGCATCACCTTAAATGCTGATGTTTCGCGGACTCGATATGGGCACGAGGCGGCTGCTGCTGCCTTGCGACTGAACACAGATCTCCGCGTGACATACTGCTGCCTTCGCATTGAGTCCGGTTGATACTAAGTGAGGCCCCCGAGCAGTGGGTCTGAATTCAGTATTCAAAAACGTAGAAGGAGTAATCCAGGGCAGCAGGCTTTAACTTTGGGCTGCCTTTTGTTGTTGCCGTCTGTTGCAGCTTTTCAAAGTCTGTCAAAAGGTTGGCCAGTCATCCACTGGCCCTGATGAGACATCGCTTCACACTTGTGTGTCGAGATGTCTCGTCAGAACCACAGCATACTGCAGGAGAAACGGGGGGAAATCCCTTGGGAAACATTAATACGCCAGAACGATGTGCACTGCAGTAAAAACTGCCAGCAACAACTTGGATCAGTCTTGTAAAGGACGAGTTGCATTCCACTCAAAGGCAGTTTTTTTGGGGGGGTGGTCTTCTTTACGGAGAAACGATGGTTTGGGAAAAAGTAAAAGTGCTCTCGGCTCATTTTAACTTTGGAGGCACTACACAAGTCAACGCAGTTGACGCAGTTGACTTCTGTGTGACGTTACAAAAAATAATTGTATTATATTTTATTAGCTCCATAAAGGCAAATGCGTTTAACGGCTCGTGGTTATGCTGTTGGAGTCTGCCCGGTTGGGCTTAAGGTGCAAAGCTCTTTCGGCCAGTTGGTTAACACGGCAGAAATGAACACATGTTTAAGAGAAATGTGAATACATAACCTCCCCACACACGAAATCTCCTCCTCTCTCTCCTGCTTGAACACACTGTCTCTCTCTACTACACACACACACACAAGGCTGGAGGAGAACACGTTGTGGTACAGAGGCGACAGCATTGGCTAGAAAGCAGACCTTCTGGACCACAATTATTCTAAGTAGTTTCCTCCCCATCAGCGGAAGCCATGAGCAGAAGACCCTGGGGTGAGCCAGAACCTTTCCGCGCAGGCAATCGGGGAAATAGCCACTGTCCAATTTATTCGATAAGACGAGTGGAACTCAGCCCTGCCAAATGATGAAGTATAGAAAATAAACTAGGGGGGGTAGGGGGTGGGAGAGAGAGAGAGAGAGAGAGAGAGAGAGAGAGAGAGAGACGGAGAGATTTGGGTATCCCAAAATCTCCATCCGCCTGACATTGTCGTAGTAGTGCCCATGTTAAGATTTTTTTATCCCAACCGCTTAAATAAAATGCAAAGGAGGCAGGGGAAGGGAATGAGGAGTGGGCGGCCTGCATAGAGAACATGCTTTAACCCAGACACAGTGTCCTCACCAGGGAGGGCCATTGTATAACTGCAATTCAGAGATTACCATCGGCTGAAAAACGGGATCTCTGTTGTCCAGAGGCTCTCATGGGTCCGTGATGACACATTCATACTGATATTTTCTTCTTCACAAAAATATATTTTGTCAAGGATTTTCCAGTTGTTACACTGTGTTTACAGACGGTTTCACGACAGCAGCCCATACATTTTTGGACATGTCAGCCAATCGGGACGAGGGCTTGGCTGTGATTACGACATGGAGATGCTTTGCAGCCTCACTCTCCCTTCGTGTTCACTACTATATTTCATGGATTTCACCATTAGGGTCAGCTCTTTTGATGTTTTCGCCCACCCCCGCCCCCGAGGAACTTTCAAGTCCCAATGGGATGACATGAAGGAAGAGGCTTCTCTCCATCTCGAGATGCACACACCCACAAACGTCTGCCCTCTCCAGGGGATGTGCTCGCGTGCACACACACACACACACACACACACACACACACACACACACACACACACACACACACACACACACACACACACACACACACACACACATGTATGTATGCATGATGCATGCAGATATGCACGCCTATACACATGATATCGTCAAAGATATCGAGACTGAGAATTTAACATTCCATGAGAGAGAGTTTGCATGACTTCCTGGGAAAGAGCCACTCTAGATGAAAACCAAGTCATAATGTACAACGACTGGGCGTGCATATTATGTATGAAACTGTTTTTCAACTGGGCTGAAAGAGCTGATCCGGCTTTTCCCTGCCTCTGTAGAAAATGGTTGGGGTAAAGTGAAATGAAAGAGCCGCCAGCACTGGAGGACATCAAAGTGTAATTCAGTGGCTCATTCTTAAGCAATGAAATAATGTAGCTGGTGATATTGTGGGGAAAAGGAAATTGTGACCGAAAATGACCAAGGCTGCATTGTATGCAAGTGTACATTAAAAAGATAAAAGTGATAGCTGAAGACAAGGCATTGGGTCACGTAAGCAAGGACCCTATCAAACCATCAGCCACCACACACGTGTTTTAATGACCTTGGTGAACTAGAGGTTCATACGTGTGCAGAAGAAACAATAGTGAAACGTAAGGGGTCCAACTACATAGTAACAGTAACACAAATATTATTTCCATTGGTCGGTATCCCCAACCCACAAACGTATGGAGACACACAATATATCACACATTTACGTACAGTTATTCATAAATGTGTAATGTATCTCTTTAAGCATGATTATATGTGTGTCAGGGCCAGGGGTACAATGTCTTGCAGAAACAGGTTGCGTTTCAGAGAAATAAATGGCACCTTCACTGTTAAAGGAGTAAAAAAATCAACATCAACAACGTTTATCTCCCAGATGTATATCCTAATCTCTGAAGCACATTCAATCCATATTAATGCTTAAGGGTATCAACCATCACTGCACAGATGGTTGATTTGAAAAATGTACACAAAGAGAGGTGCCTTGACATCGCAGAGGCCGCAGTCCTCTGAATGATGTCAATTATCCAGCTACAAATGGCGGCAACGTTCCGGAGAGACGCCTGTGCGATCTGACATAGCATTGGCCCCGCAAATCTCCCCTCTTTCAAATGCAAATCTACATTTATTTCCCAGAGGCGCAGGACTTCCCTCCCTTTACACATATTATATGCGACACTGTAAGATAGCGCGAGGGTGAGCGAGAGAGGAAGGAGGAAATCATCCAAGCACAAGCCATGAATAAGAGGCAGCCGACCACCGTGTAGAGGATCCAAGGAGAGGCTGTCCTTAAGACTTTGTCAAGAGCTCGGGCTTTGAGATTCCAGTCTTGGTATGTGTTCAGGCAGCGCCGTCTGCTCATCCACGCAGCCCGTGTCAGGCAACTTCTTTGTCGAAACATTCAGTTGCATTTCAAACTACAATCAGAGAGTGGAGCTTCTTTTTTTTCATCCGGTGCTTTCTGCCTAATATGAAAGGAATATGGTGAAATGCAGTCTCAGTCAATTTAATTACTCAAAACATGTGTGCCGCAATTCAAATACTTGTAAATATATCTCCATGAGTTCCATTATGAAATAATAGGGAGGTTTGGAACCAAAATCGTACCTCAGACATCTTTTGGACAATGTTCTATGGTTTGTAGCATGTGGATAACCTGTTTCTTTAATTCATAATTGTTGCTGTTCTCAATGGATTTCATTTGCAATTATTTTTGGCAATTCTGACTCCAACGATTGGGAGGAATAGATGATAATGGGTCTAAATAAACTTTTTTGTGGTGTGTTTACACATCAGTATTCAGAAAAGGTGTAGCTATTGAGGCTGCCTCGAGGGCATGTGCAAACCATATTAGCCTCAAATGAAATTGCTAGGTACGTTTTACCGAGTGCGACACGGTCACAATATTGTTGCGGCAATCAATAGATGGATTGTATTTAAGAGCTCCCCATCAAAAAGGGTATTACTCGCTCTCGTACCTAGAGGCGTCACATCAAATTGTACTGTTAAAAATCAAATGTTGTCGCTGAAAAACCTCTTTTGGCAGTGGTGCCTCCGGCAGCTGTGCGTTGGGAGTGACGAACCCGCACGGGCCCCTTATTAGCAGAAGGTAGCGCACCGAAGCGTACCCTGTTGAGTGTCACATGTGCACTCATCATAGCGCAGGTAGGGCTCACACTCATAAGAATGAGTCAAACATAGATGTTAGCTCTCCCACTCACCTCTCTCCCACGTTTAAACGGGCACAATTATCCCACAGTTATTCTCCGTTATTATGAAGGGCCCTCATGTTAGCCGTGTGTTGTCTTTACACAGCCAAAGGCGCTCAGACAAATCCATTACTCCCGAGCGTACAAGCCATTCACCTAACCTTTCAGACAGGAAGCGGAGAATATGATCCCACACCATATCCTTCCTAGACGATAAGTGTCATGTTGAGAATGTCTGAAGATCTATCAAACATCTCAGTCGTCCCACTTACGCTTAAATGTCAACCCCCCCCCCCCCAAAAAAAAACAGGAATAGGAGCATAGAAATGACATGAAAAGAGGAAGGGAAAACATGTGTTTCTTTCATTTGTCCGGGGCCAGTTATGCGATTGAAGAACTGTCACTGCAGGTAGCCTGTGATTTCAGCCAAAGTGTGATGTAGAAGCTGCCCTAACACCGCCCCGCACACCAGCCGCCCACTAATAGGGGACTTACGCAGGGTGCAAGCACATAATGCACTGTGTACCTTCTGCAGGTTGTAGCGGCTACTCCACAGCACTGTTTACAGGAGAAAGGAGGAAAAATAATCATTGTTACTTTTCCAATATAATAGCATGAACACAAAACGATGCCCAACATAGGGTATTATACAGGCCTACACATGCCATGCCTGTTAACATGGGCATTCTTTGTCATTCATTATTAGTATTGGCATTAAATTAAATTCATAATCAATAATTTTGTATACATATAAATGTGCATATATATATATACATATATAAATGTATATGTATGAGACATTGAGAAACAAGCGTCACTATACACTAAGTATGACCGCAGAAGAGCCATTCAGTTGGCAAACAACGCGTTGCCTTCGGCGGTCAACCGAACACAAAAGAGTGCTTTCATTTCTCTGCTGCCGAGACTTCTCTTATCTCGCTCTATTCTCTCATGTTGTTCATATCCCGTCTTTCTTTTCCTCTTAATCATCCTTTTTCGCTGCTTCAAGTCTCTCACTCCCACCCTCCCTCCCTCTCAACTAACTTAGATCAGACAAAGCCGTGGACTTCCCAGCTTTACAAGTCGCTCGGGGTAGTGGCAGCACTTAGAGACCCACATCGTACAGGAGAGCACACGGCACGCTATGCTCCTTCGTGCGCCTCACGCGGCCACCGAGCAATGGCCATCGGTACCGTGCCGGTATATTGACGAAGCTGTAACCTTAATGGGGTTTTCATACAGCCGCGGTAAAATAAAAAGCCTTCTCTAGTCCTCTGAAAGAGGGCAAATGGAGCAGACGGCAGCGGATGGCATCTTAGATCGGACAAAATGGCCGACACCTGAGGATCCCTAGGGATGTTGTCTGGGGAGTAGGGGCCCTGTCATTAAAACTCAAAGACAAACAATGATACATGTATAATATCTACATTGCTACTAGTAGTGTGGGTGTGCATATGTATACAGTATATATTGTGTTTAACCTTTTTCTATTCTTACTATATAAATGTATATTACTGCCCTGCACTTCGGCCGAATTCCCTGTCTCAATAGTTCCTGTAATCTTAGCTCCTTATTGTGTGGGAAGATTTTTTTCTGTAGTTTCTGTAAATCCCTCATCTGGTATCAATAAAGCATTATGTCATTTTGTATTGTATTTTTTCTAAATACTCTCGTTGGTGAAAAATCTGGGTTTTTATATCTAAAAGATTTGTCCTAGAGTAGAGATAATTACGCTTTGTTCATTGTTGTTTTAGTTGGCGCACTGATTATGTTCGGTCTATTTATAAATTGGTTGAACCATGCGCTTCTTTCCTCTCCTTTCAAATCCGTTATTATGGGACTCACAGTGAGTCAGAGACATCGTCACACCAAGCTGCTCGGGACTTGTCTCACTATGAATAGACAAAAGGAACGGTACGTTGTACGGTGACATAACTCGAAGTGATCCCAAAGTTCACTCACATAACCTTAAAAAGTTTATCCCCTGAGTAAAGAAACCCAGCCATTTCAACCGCCCTTAAATACACTATGGTTTCCTAAACTAAAGACATACGTTATATTAGCATTTATTAAAGCTAAACTAGTTTATCTTAATTAAGTAAAACAACAGCTTGTCTAGGGCAGTGCTGCTGAGCCAATGACGTACCGTCAGACCTGTCTCCTGCTAGACATTATCTCAGCATTAGAAACAAAACACCAGAGACCCACAGGGAGTAAATAAAGTAAGACCCTAACGGAATATGAACGTGATATCTCACAAAACTGTCAAATAGGTGCCCATATGTATTTATTTAGTGGGAAAGTGCTGCTTAATATTTATCCTCTATTCAGAAAGCCCAACACATGAATACTGAACAACTTGAGCTCTAAAGCCACGTGTTTATCTAACACACTGGTATGCATAAAGGACATCTGCTGTGCCAGACGTAAACGTGAGCGACGTTCGGCCAGTCTACGAAAATCCAACTCGACGACGAACGATAATGACCTCATTTTGTAACGGGCGTTAAACGCAAACCACATGCCGAAGAACAAGAGATGAAAGTGGAAAAAAAAGTAGTGTTAAAGAGTCGACCACAAACCGCAGCCAGGAGATCATTAAGGTGCTGCATTAACATGACCTATAGCGTCCTCCCTTCACCACCCCCTCTATTTAATATACATACTGCCGACTCCACTTCCCCTCCTCATCTCACTCCTCCCCGCTTAATTCCACTCCTCCACTGACTCCTCTTCCTCCCCTCCGTCCCCGGCATTCTAATTGCTGCTGTTTCTTTTTCCCGCCCAAAATAATCCAAGCCACCGCACCGCCGGTTAAAGGAGATGATGAGGAGTCCCCCCCCTCCCCTGCCACCTCCAAGGCTTCGAGCCGAGTAAGCGCTCTCTTGATTGCCGTGTGTGTGTGTGTGTGTGTGTGTGTGTGTGTGTGTGTGTGTGTGTGTGTGTGTGAGTGTGAGTGTGAGTGTGAGTGTGTGTGTGTGTGTGCGTGCGCCTGTGTTGACGGACACCGCTCAAGAGTATTCCATCTGCGATAATTTTTCTAGTGGCTTTGCGATAGTGAAAGTTTCAATCACATATCAATGCTGCCATTTTTTTTAAATAGTATGCAAGTGCCACTTTTCCAAGGCTCAAATCCGCACAATACCGCACAGAATAAAAATGATATGATCAAACATGGTTGTTTCTTCCCCTCTGCCGTACCTACAAACTTCTCTGCATTCCTTTGTTATGTGTTTCCTGATTTTATATAAAAACAATATAATTTTTCGTTCCGACCCAAGTTTAAGCCCACATCGAAATTGAATTATCTTCCTCTGGACTTGGTTTGTGAACGGTTAATTTAACAACCAAATAGCCATTTTCCTCAGCCAAATGTGTGCATAGTAAACTGGGTCAATCTTGCCGCTTGCTTTCATCGCCGATACAGGAGGACTCCTTTCATCTCCAATACAAGAACATTCTGGTCCCTGCTCTCTCCAGAGAGACAATACGGGAGGTGGGCCCCGGGAAGGAGAAAATAACATCTCATAATCTTCAGAGAATCAAGACAGGAGCCTCTTCTCTTTGTGATTATAGGTGAAGAAAGCTACTGAAACAATAAGCAAACCTGTCAAGATTACTTCTTGTATCATAGCCTATGAGTTACCCAACTATAGCATGGGCATTATCCATTCATTCTCAGAGTTTGGGGTTTGAATTTGATTATTGTTATTAAGATGAATGACTCCTGTGAGCTTACATTTGTGCGGGGCCTCATGCCAATGTGATAAACAAGGAGATGCCAGTGCGTGTTTAGCGTAGTCCAGTGGTGCTTGGCCTTCCATTCATGCATTTGCTACTAAACCCATTTACTACTAAATACTTAAAAGCTCAGAACTGAATATTTTACTACTCAGACCTGCCAGTTAACCTGCTACACACATATGGTCTCAAAGTATAACCATCCAGTGATGCCAAACCTCCTGAGGGTCACAGAATAATCATGAATATGACGCCTTTATTTTTATTGCAGTATGACCCTTTAACCCCTCATTGTCGGCTATAATCGGCCCCCAATGTGTGTCTTATAGGGTCTTAGTGTGAAGTAATCCGTTCTGGACTTCTCCTTCTGAAGCACCATTGGAGAACTGAGGAGGCAGTAGCAGTAATTAGCACTGTATCTGCTGAGGACAATGGCTAATGTCCATTAAGTAGGAGAGCAAATATGTTGGCCTGGCCAATACCGATATAACCTTGGCCCTGTGTGAATGTGTATGTAGGAGAGGACTGTAATGCCGCGTTTCCACTGCAGGGTGCGGAACGGATCGGATCGCAAAGGGGCGGTAGGGAGGGGGCGGTATAGCCCAGCTCAGTTCCGAGGTCGCGTTTCCACCGCCGACAGTACCCTTTGTGGTAGGCCGGATGTCGATCGCCGCGGCAGCTACGTAAACATCGTCTTCCTCCGCAAGAATGCAGACGAACGTCTCCACCTCCTTGTTCGCCCAAGCAAGCTTTTTACGCGACATGTTAATTGTAAAGAATAATACCTCGAGGCTACTGTTTGTTTGTTTTTATCCCCGCGTCACCCGGAAGTGACGATTCTGTCGACCAATCAACGGAGGGGGGGTGTAGCTAGAATTCCAGGGTACCCTTTCAGGCGTCTGGTCTCGTTTTGGGTACCGCAACGGAGGAGTCCCTAAAATGGGGTCGGAACGGGTACGGCAAAGTCCGGGTCACGCCCACTTTTGGCGGTGGAAACGCGATCCGACCCGCACCTTTGCGATCCAATCCGTTCCGCACCCTGCAGTGGAAATGCGCCATAACAGTATGCCCAGACTGGCTCAGTCCATTCAAGGTCATTAGTGTTTACTCACTAAACAACATTAGCGTGGTTTTGTTTGAGTGGCGGTGCAGAAATTAGATGATTTCTCAGTGGGTTGGGGTGGTGTAAAAACTGCCAAAGAAAGCTCTGAAATCTGTCTCGGGTTGGGAAGGAGGGAGGGAGGGAGGGATAGATGGGGAGGGGAGAGAGAAGATGTGAGCTGATGAGTTGAAGGAGTGTGGACAGGGAAATAAGTGTATTTGAGAGAGAGAGAGAGAGAGAGAGAGAGAGAGAGAGAGAGAGAGAGAGAGAGAGAGAGAGAGAGAGAGAGAGAGAGAGAGAGAGAAAGAGAGAGAGAGAGAGAGAGAGAGAGAGAGAGAGAGAGAGAGAGAGAGAGAGAGAAAAAGAGAGATGGCAGACAGATATGGTTGATAGTGGGACAGGGAGCGATGAGCAGCAGCCAGCGATATATCACTGATCCTTTTTAGTTTTGTCTGGCGTTTGCCAGCAAAGTGGTGTAATCCATTTAAAATGATAAGTATGTGTGTGTGTGTGTGTGTGTCTGCCTGACTGCTGACACAGAGAGAGAGAGAGAGAGAGAGAGAGAGAGAGAGAGAGAGAGAGAGAGAGAGAGAGAGAGAGAGAGAGAGAGAGAGAGAGAGAGAGAGAGAGAGAGAGATCAGGGAGGTAAAGGTGATTCATTTATCAAAGTCCCATCTAGGGTTTTATAATGCTGCAGGGCTTGGTATTAGTATTCAAGTGAGAGCTCATCGTCAGCTTTGATTCAATAATAATAATCAAAACATTGAAATCAAAATGCCATTTAGAGCACATATTAATTAATTCAGCAGCAACATGATGTATTTCCACATAAATCTGGATGTTAGCAAGGGGGGCAAACATACAAGAAATGGGATTTTATCTTTAAGAATTCAATCTTGCCACAGTGATAAAATGCATGTATCCTCAATAGCCAGCTGGATGGTGAAAGATGTTATGATGTTATGATGAGATATGATAGGCCTTACTATTAATCCTGCTAGTGCAGACAGATTCATCCCTTATTCTAAGATCTATAATTACCATGAGTGCACATGTTCTTATCGTAGGTGGCCGGGAGTGGAATGGGAATGGAACCCCTAACCCAGGCAGCATTTACCCCACTCTACCAAGACAGCACCACATTCACACAACATCGCTGTCCTTCAATACACAAACAGCTTAGTTACACCACTCTTTCAGTTTTACATGTGTGTTTGTTTGTTTTGTGTTGTCTGAGACTATAAGTATTATCTCCAGTCGTAAGTATAGTAGGAACCCTCTTATTGTGCTGCTATCATTTAGAAAAAAAACTTTATAAATAAAGCACAGTCTCCCTTGGCTAGAAGTCACCGTGGAAGGGTGTCTATTTTAAATCACACACACATCCCTGCAGCAGTTCACCAAGTTTGCTGCATGTGTCTGTAATTGTGACTGACCCCGATGATGGAAGCGATTGCTGCTCATTAAAATGTAAAATACCAGCCAGTGAAGGAGATAATAAATCTAAGAGAGGAATATGAAGCTGAGACAGGAAAAAAACAGAAAGTTTGCCAAGGCCACCATGGCAATGAAAGTGGGCTGGGGAGTGGCCAGACCGGAATTCTAAGAGATGCTACGGCCCCAACATCAGACAGGTACATGTGTGTCTATATATGCACAGCTGCACAAAGGGCGTCATGTCATGTTGTTATGCGTGCATAGGCCTGAGCAAGGAAATAACTTCAATACTTGCCCTGTAAAAAATAACAGGGCATGAAAAATCAAAGAGTGTTGAGCTGGCTTAACCTTTTGGCATTTTGAGTCTCATGTCCACAAACATTTTCAAATAGCCATTCCCATCATGGCACTGTTAAATTGGCACAGTATCTTCCAGTACATGCTCGTGTTCACATTTGGCTGTTATTCATGCCATTTAAATATGCCATGATTAGACATAAGCAACAGTGAACCGTTATTTTCCCTCTCTCTTTTTGAAAGCTGAAGCATTAAGAAGTAGAGCAGCTAATGGAACCAACTCAATCTGTTTCAGTCACACATGCAAAAACACACACATACACGCACACAAAATCTGCAATACGCATATACTCTGTGAATATTGTGCTTATTTAATGACAGAACCCTTCATTGTTTGGTCGAACAGAGGAACCGGTAGTTAATCATTCCATTAAGGGCATGAGGCCTTAAAGCCCGACTCAAGGCTGATTTGCCCTGTGATTTTCTCTGTACAAATCACAAAAAAAGAGGAAGGGATTGAGTTGTCTCAGAAAAAGCTTGAGTGGGTAAGTGCTGCAAACTTTCTGACACCTATATTCAGTAGTAGGAGTTGTGCTTCTGGTCTAGCCCCAAGGCAGTGAAATCATCAATATAGTAATTACACACTTTCTACAGTAATTTGCATCAGTGACAGATACTGGCTGACATTTTGCTTGTATATAGGGAGCATTTTGGCTGGAAGCCCTGGGACCCCACCAGCAGCTTGTCCTTTAAGCTCGATTAAGTCATGCAAATCGGTCACTACCGTCATTTTATTAGTTCATCTCTAGTGCTTGAAATGTGCCCCGACCTCCGGGCCTAGACCCGAGAGAGATGGAAGAAGTGGTACAATTCAAATTACCTTTGCAATATTGATCAAAATGATCCAATTTAAAGCCGTTTCAGGGAACAATTGGCCTCCAAACGTTTGACTCTGGAACATCAAACAAAGAGAGGCAGCTAAGTAGGGCAGGCAGATGATAGCCCTCCTCTGTGTTTCAGAAGTTAAGAAGGCAGTGGAAGGCCTCTCATGTCCCGATACAGATTGATATGACAAAATGAGCCAGTACGAGACGCCGCTTAAGCTGTCACACACACACGAGCACACTGCCATTTGTAAAACTATTTTGGCTGATGATGTTAAATTTCATCTGTTCAGTGGATTAGACGTGCCAAGTCGAACATCAGTGCTCTGGGGTAAAGTCCTCACCATTGTGGCTGAGAAACTGTATGCGTTTGTACTGGACTGGGGGAATTTTGAGTGGCGCACGGAGCCCATTTAGGTTAAGCCCTGTTGGCTGTAGGATTAGTCAACGCAGTTTTTTGGAAGACAAATGTATTTGCATCGTTCTGACTCCTACAACAGAATGAGTCACAACCGGGGATCCGACATAGACCGTGAAGAGTGTGTGTCTGTGTGGGGGGGGGGTATGGGATAGTTTCCGCCAACTTTTTTACAGGCTTGAACTCGGTAGTTTAGAAGAGGAAGTGTTTTCCATTGCAGTTGTCTGTTCACAGGACGAAAGTTGCTTGCATACTCCACTGAAAGAGCAAAGTCAGAGGTGACTTCAAGGGCTGGGTCACAGCAGCCAAGAGCCATAAAAACAGGGATTTGAGCAACAAAGAGAAAGAACTGCAAGGGCCCTTTGGAAAGGGGTGGGGTACCCTATATCGTACATGGTTGAGACTGGAAGTGTGCAGGGGGGAGGTGACTTTGTGAAATTGGTTGTAAGCTTCTTGCAAAAGGATATGTCGATTTAGCCATCTGCAAACATTCCAGTTTTTGCTGCTGTCCAATCGAAGCGTACCGATGGACAGGGACCCTTTAGAAAAAGGTGATAGTGTTTCTGAAAATATCTTTTGATTGATAATAATCATATGTTTTTGCGATATGGCCCAAATGCTCTAAGGTGAGCAAAAGCAGAAAAAAAAACGTAAGTCTTAATTCGACAGAGTGCACAACTATTAACCTTCCTCGTGGAAACGCAGCAAATTTCCAACCCATGCCCTCCTCTCCATGTTTTATCACATTTCTTGGAAATAGAATATGTGTATTTCTAATGGATGACCATGAGTTGTGATGCATTACAGTGTTTCCCCCACAGGCACCCAGCAGTGGGGCAGCACCACTGCCGGATAACTAGCACCGCTGAAATCAGCCTTGCAAAACAAAAACGAAAATGATGATCATCAAAAATTATGATCACATATTTATATAATATAAAAACATCATGTTCCCCCGGCTGCAAACCCCTTGAATTGTTATATGTGATGATACTGTAGCATTAGCTCATGCATGGCTTAAGACTTAAGCAGGAATAATAAAGAGAAAAGGCAACACTGCCAAAATCGACAAAAATGGCCAGGGGCGAATAGCACATGCTATTTGTTGCTATGTTATATGGTTATGCTGTTTCTGTTGGAATTAATGCACCAGAGAATCACTGGTCACACTAAGTGTCTCCACGCACAGTATGGAGACAGCAGTGTGTACCCGCACACATCAGCACCGTGCACACCCACACATCAGCACTGATGTACACTGCCAATTTTGTGTCCCTGCGCACATTTACATATGCGCCTCACACACACTTCGAATCTTATGGGAACCACAGAATTGATACACAAATATCTATTGATCACAATTCATTGAATTCCTACAAGCCAATGTTGCCGGAGGTCAGACTGAATATAAGTTAACAGTATGTAGACAGCCAGTCGGGGAAGGAGCTAGCCTGGATCTAGATGGATGGTTTTGATGCAGCGGTGTCTGTAAGAATGGAGACACCTTGCTTCTAACTGCTCATGGGTTTACTGAGTTTACTTCACTGAGTCAACTGCTTATGAGTTTACTGGTGGTCTCACTCGGAGGGGCTCCGTGGAGCATGTGTTATTTTGAGCACACATTTGATACGAGTAACTAGGAAAATTGCTGGTGCTTTATAAATGCGGTGCACTTACCTGAAAAACCTTACGACGAACACACCATAAGAGCTGTTATTAGTTCTAACGAGTTACAACCCCCTTTCTGTGTGCATTCACTGGGTTAATCAATTAAAGGAGCGACATTACATTTGATTTCAAATACAGGAGGGCGAAGTTTATTCAATTTTGGTAAAAAAAAGAGGTTCAGAACACTTGGAATATGAATCTTAACATACATAATAAATTGCATTCCATTGTATGGATTGACTGAGCTCAGTTGCTTTGCCATTGCCAACCAATAATTTTCCTATAAGATTAGTGTGCCGTCTGCTTCCTGTAGTCGTAGGAACTATGCACATCATGCCAATAAAGTTTTGTCATGTTGTCCTGTCAAATGTGACAGTGCTTAATCCTCCGAGCGCCCAGTATTAATGAATTAATGGGGATTATATCAGATAAGCATCACGAACATCATGAATAGGTCTGCACAGAAAATCATGTTTTTATTAAAGCTTAGTATTAACACCATAACATTCCCATGAATAATTTCCAAGGAGTTATGTGGATTTGAATGTATTATTATAAATATCATATAGGTATAATGTATTTAGGTATTGCGGGGGGAATATGGGATATCATGGATGTAAGACACACACTGAATCCCATTATAGCTTTATTTTAAAACATACTATATGTTTTCGTTATGTTTGATGAAGACAGCCAGGAAGACAGACAAGAAAGAAATATCAGTGATAGGGACTTTTTGCTTGGATAATATTTCCTATGCAATTTTTTGTCAGCAAAAATCGCTAAGAGCACTTTGAGCACGTACTCCTCTAAACGTGATTGACTTTCAAATGGCACACATATTTTTTTTCTAAAGCAATTTCCTAGAGGCCAATTTTTCTCCACCATTGTGGTAAGTGACCCTCCTATCTGTCTTTTCCCACATTGTGCGTACATTTTAATGTCATTTTAATGGAGAAGTTTGTTGCTAATAATGGCTGCTCAAGTTGTCTATTGATGCCCATCGCACAGCTGTCTATGCATAAAATAGCCTCTTTATGTTAATGCAACGTGACACATACATACGTATATATTTATATTAGAGCTGTCAAGCGATTAAAATATTTAATCGTGATTAATCGCATTAATGTCATAGTTAACTCTAATTAATCGCGATTAATCGCAAATTCTTTTTCTATGCTAAATATCCCTTGATTTTTTTGTCCCATAATTCTTCTCATTTTAATTCTCTTATCAACATGGTGAAGTGCATCGGCTTGCCTTGTGCAAATGATTTTTTATTGATAACAACATTGGCATATACACTGATCAAAACAGGACGATACAAAAAAAGAGCCTATAGTGCAATTTAACGACTGCTTTGAACAAATGTCATTTGAACATAGCAGTCAGGCTACTGCTTCTTTGTTTTGAGCCAAAGAAAAAAAAAAAAAAAAAATTTTTTTTTTTTTAATAAAGTAATTGCGTTAATCGCGCGATAAAATTTTTAACGCCGTTAAATTTGGTTTGCGTTAACGCCGTTAATAACGCGTTTAACTGACAGCTCTAATTTATATATATTCGCTAATGCCCTCTGGGATTATATGCTTTTGCAAGGGATTTAAATCAACCCCAGGGAATGTGAACTAAGCCATTAGATAATATGCCAATGTTGTTATCAATAAAAAATCATTTGCACAAGGCAAGCCGATGCACTTCACCATGTTGATAAGAGAATTAAAATGAGAAGAATTATGGGAAAAAGAAATCAAGGGATATTTAGCATAGAAAAATAATTTGCGATTAATCGTGAGTTAACTATGACATTAATGCGATTAATCACGATTAAATATTTTAATCGCTTGACAGCTCTATAAATGTATATATATATACATACATATATATATATACATACATATATATAGATACATATATACAGGGTGCGATTTGTGAAAAAACCAGAGGGGGGGATAATTTTGAGAGACATTTTATTCAGGAAAAATAACCACACAACAGTGTGAAAACTTATGAAAACAGTTGATCTTGTGACCTTGTGTATCTAAACCTTACACTTAGGCTTCATAACGTAGGCGGTAGGCCTATTTTGAACGTGAACTTAACCACTGCATTTGCAGATATTGTTTTTAAATGTGCCAAATAAAAAAAATATTATTTTTTTTTCCCGATATCAGTTCAACAGAAAATATGAAATACCACAATGTGCTGTCAAGAAGTTTTTTTTTATTTTTATGGGTTAATCGGGTAGACTATAGGTCAGACTACGAAAACAGTCCGCTCTGCTGACGCACTTCAGCCTCTTTTTTTTGCTTTCCTGTTGGCGGATCGATAGCAGCGTGGTGACCCTGCTTCAACCACATCTCTGCAAATCTGCGGGCCGGGAAGGAAGCAACATCTGGTGCATTTACAGAGATGAAAAGCAGATTGTGC
>NC_044054.1:22008300-22010800 GCF_902167405.1 Gadus morhua | reverse complement strand
CAATATTAAATATACTGCATATATATACATACTTCATATCACACAAAGACTTATTTTGATGCACACTTGTACAATATTCAACATACTGCCAAAGGGTCTACTATTGTAGCTATTGGAACAATGTATTGTTTTTCAAAGTAGAGGAAAGCGGAAACATTGATGTCATGGCTTGCTCTTGTGAATATTGACTCTGGCGTCTCCTACCCGTCTACAAGTACTGCTCCTAGGAGGAGAGCCATTTAGGGAGTGACCACTCGGAGAGAGAGAGAGAGGGAGAGACAGAGAGAGAGAGAGAGAGAGAGAGAGAGAGGATGGAGAGACAAATTGGAAGCAATAAAGCGAAGCACGAAAATGTATATGAGATGATTTAGTTTAATGTTAGTGAATGACTCGATTGGTCAGCTAGTTAGCCCATTGGTTTTCATTCAACAATATATTATGTTATAGATACTGTATATTATTTGCATAATATATTAAGTGACATTATATATGTAAGTATACAAACAAACAGAAGATCAGATAGCAGTAATCAGTCCTCCGTCCTAAGTACTAAACCAGGGACCCTGCCTCACCATGAGTCAGCCCACCCCTGCCGCAGTGACACTGGATCCTCCCGGACACATGCTCCGTGTGTATTTTGGAAAGCACCATAATTGTGGGGGAGGGGGGGACGGGGACGGGGACGGGGGACGGGGACGGGGGGGGGACATGTGATGTATCAACCAAGCACATCACCAGACACAGTCTGTCTCCCATGTTCTTAATTCAGAGAAGGAATAGAAGTGAAATGGAGAAGGGGGAGGAGAGAGGGGGTTGGTGGAGGGTTTATGTTGTGGTGGAGGGTATATGATGTGATGGAGGGCTGGCAGATTCACTTCACACCTACACACATGGCAGCATGTCTATAGGGTTGGCTGATTACGTTGTAACAACTGAGAACATCTTGTGTGTAGACAGAGACCACATTGACAGCGGTAGTGTCAATATATAAGTGCCCTGTTATAAATAGCTATTCAACAAATGTCTCAGGCTTACAGTATAAGAACGCAGACTTAGAGACAATGACATGAATCACGGTAGGAAGAGGCATCGACCTTGCGCTAGTGTCCCACTTTACAGGAGGACAATGTATTCTGGGCCATATCACTAAGACTAAGATCACTCACACATTGACCTGCAACTGCCTCACTTGCGCATCTAGAGGTGTTGACATTGTGTCACCCACACCACCACCACCACCTCCTCAACACAGGGTGCCGGTGGTGCAAATCCTAGTCCAGGAAGCCTACAGGGTTCTGAACAGTGTGGAAACAGTGATCTTCTCTGTTGTATCTACCTCTTAACTGAATAAATCAATCTTTTTTTTTTCCTTTCATATTCAGTTTTTGTTTGTGGGACAAAACCAAATAGGATCATTTTATCAAATCTTTTGGCAGCGATAAGGTTTTGAATGTTTTCAATGCCATACTTGAAAGGCTTAACGAAAGCACGACACAAAATACAACTAGGCTTTTAGTAATGTACTCGAAAATTGTATATTCCTTCATAATACTGACCGACGGCACTCTATTCAAATCCAATTTCAGTAAAAGAAGTTGATT
This sequence comes from Gadus morhua, assembly GCF_902167405.1. Classification (NCBI taxonomy): domain Eukaryota; kingdom Metazoa; phylum Chordata; class Actinopteri; order Gadiformes; family Gadidae; genus Gadus; species Gadus morhua. The sequence goes on along the minus strand of NC_044054.1, from coordinate 22,009,199 downwards.
TGTCCTGAAAGGACTTCGAGGAATCCTGTGGGGCATGTCCTTGGCCCACCTTAAATCTGAAGGACCTGTGTTTTATTACAATAACAGAATGTGGTGATTCAGTGGATGCTGAGTGGATGACCCTCCCTCTCACCAGCTTTAGAATATGAGGATGTTGAACAGGAGAAGCAGTGAGGAAAGAGACACTTCTCTTCTGACCAGAGAGCAGAAGTTAGCATGGAAGTTTAAACTTGGCTACATCCTGATCCTAACCCCGTTCACACGCATGCATGTATGAACCTAAAAATTGCATAAAAGTTAAGTGTGATGATCGTAGCATAAGACGGTATGTTTATAGCAGTGCTCCTCAACCTATCTTTGGTCCTATCCCCTTTTAAGTCAGATCGTCCTCTGACCTTGACTTATTGTTCCGTTTCTGTGCCACACATTGTTATTGCCACGCATCGTTTTCCATGCTATATCCACAGCTGCCAATAATATCAACGGCTTAGTGATCACATGTGCATCACACTGGGCCCAGTCATTTGTGGCTATGAATCATGAGGCAGTTGGTACGTCCTATGTGGGTCACTTGGATGACAGGGACTTCTTGTGTTACCAAACACGTTTTTAAATAAATGTTTTCATTAAAAGTCATTTTAATAGTCCTTTTTAACATCCTTAAATATCTATAACTAATATTTCGAGCCACATGTGGTGTCCTACTCGACCCCAATGTTGCTTTACAGTATACTTGAGGCATCAGAATGGCTACATGATGACTCTTTTAAAGTTTTAAACAAATGTTTTGTTTATATTCTGTTGTAATCCCAACTGATCTTAGTAATGCTTTATATAATAGAATCCCAACCACATGATAACCTGTCACATGTGACAGGTGGGTCACAGAAGGACGTTTC
>NC_044054.1:21998300-22000800 GCF_902167405.1 Gadus morhua | reverse complement strand
GATTGGCGTTTAGCAGAAAATTCTCATTTTATTGTAGTTATTTATGAGTGGGGCTGATTGTATTTCAAGTGCCTCTAAATGTTTTTATGGTGTGTATGTGTGTGTGTGTGTGTGTGTGTGTGTGTGTGTGTGTGTGTGTGTGTGTGTGTGTGTGTGTGTGTGTGTGTGTGTGTGTGTTTGTGTGTGTGCTCATTAAATCATTCAATTACAGTTCATTTATCAGCGCTAATTTTTTTCTTATTGTTTTATTGTTCCATTGCCGTAGCTCTTCCGCTAGAAAGAGTTCCATTGGTAGCTCTTCCACTAGAAAGAGTTCCATTGGTCCGGTCCAGGATCCGATGTCCTCCTCTCGTCTGACTCCGCCCCCTTCACCCACGTCCCCCGAGACCGCCCCGCCCTGCCTGAGAAGTTAGAGGGAGGTGAGGCCGGAGGAGAATGATGACATCAGTGCTCTGACATCACTGCCCCTTCATGGACTCTGTATAGCCTTTGAAATGTTGGAAGTGATGTGGGGGGGAAGGAAAGGCTCAAGGCAGGTGTAAATATAATGACCAAATGTCTAAATAGAAATTTGAAAGAAAAAGTCCTTGTGGGGATATCTTGTATATATTGTACACAAACACACACGCACAGACACACACAGAGACACACACACACACGCACAGACACAGAGAGACAAACGCACACAGACGCACAGACACGCAGAGACACAAACACACACTCAGACACACACTCAGACACACACACACACACACACACACACACACACACACACACACACACACACACACACACACACACACACACACACACACACACACACACACACACACACACACACACACACACACACGGCACGCACTGATCACACACATAAGCACATCATTTTTTTAACTACATTGTTGCTTTCTGACAAGATGGAAAGAGGCTGTCACTACAACCTAATTATTTATTTTTCCCTCGTGACGCAAATCCCAGACCTCACCATTGGAGCACTTTGAATATCACAGCCTCGGTTTACCCAACAGCTCCATGTCCCCCTCTGGCACGCCACCATGTGGTTGCTGTTACTGAGGCAATGGTCCACTCCAGCGATGTCATGGAGCACGGTGGATGACACAATAGGTGCTCAACAGATCCACTCTCAGCTGCGGCATTCGTGTTTTTAGTTGTTTTCTTTTTCTACAGTAGGTACAGGTCAGGTAGTATTATTGTATTGTATGGTGTGATGTGCTAGTGTGCCGAGATTATGTATTTAAAGTGAACATTTTGCTTGATGGTCATTTCATGAGGGACAAATTAGGAAAATTGCAAGGGTATTAGCTGGTGTGTGGTGAGCGTTCTGGCGCAGATTGGCTGCCGTGCATCACCCAAGTGGGTGCTTCACACTGGTGGTGGTGAGTGAGGTCCCCCCCTTCACTGTAAAGCGTCTTTGAGGGTCTACAAAAGCGCTATATAAATTCAATCAATTATTATTATTATTATTATTACTATTATTAAACAAATATTTAATGAACACTTGTATTCCTTATCTATTACTATACATATAGAGAGAGATTTCCCTGCCAGTACAGCTACAGGTAAAACCTCTCTTTCCACCACCATGCACAGACATTCATACTTTGGTGGTGGTGTTATTTACACAAGACGATGCAGATGACCCTACAGCTGCAAGATGATCTAGTCTACCTTCTGATCTGCACACAGGACCCATCAGCACCACGTAACTCTTTTGTTGTTATATTTTTTCCTTTGAGGGTCATGTGTAGGGTTCAGGTCATGTATAGGAGTCAGTTTCTAATCGATATAAAATGTTTCAAATTTGCATTCAAATAGCATATTTGGAAAGCATATTTGTGTAAAACGTTTTTTAAGGCAACATGTTTATGATGAATATATTTGGAACTTTAATTATGCCGATGCACTTTAACCCCTCTCTGTTAAAAAATGTTAAATAAAATGAAAAGCAAACGTGTTTCAAACTGAACATGTCTCCGCATCGCATATCTTTTCAAAACTATACGTTTTCTTCTTTAGGTCTTTTTGGATAATTAAAACATCGAAATCTGAGGTATGATTATTTATTTATTTTAAGTGTGAATCATGCCAATTAATAATATGTTAACAACAATATATATTTTTTATCTACGAGATATTTCTACATATTTATAACTCGACGCAGGTCATAATGCGACAAGCTAACTAGAGTTCCCTTTTAGATTGGTAATGACAGACAATGAACACCAGGGGTCGATGTAATGCCACGTAACAATGGCACCTCATGTCCGGTGAAAAAATTTGATACTTCTATACTATAGAATAAAGAATAATTGCATAGATTGGAAGAACACACCATAACAAAACTTGAAAGATGAATCATATTTAAATAGATACTTATACTGATGCTCCTAATCACTATTGTTAGTGAAGTTCGACAGGATGCGGAACCGCAAAGTTAGAACAACACAACAGTTATACTGCTCCTTTTTTCGTACACGCA
>NC_044054.1:21875800-21993300 GCF_902167405.1 Gadus morhua | reverse complement strand
ACACTCCACATGTTGGTCCTGACAGGTGGTGATCAATTGCGCAATTACCAAGGATATGAAGTACAATCTGGCCTCTGCAAATTTCTTCCAACTGCGGGATTCCCGGCAGTTGTGGGGACTTAACTTTGGCAGTGAGGAAGAGGGCCCACTCTTTTCCGACTCCATCAAATATGCTCTTCAGACTCTGGAGAATGGTAACAACACAGGTAAATGAGACACAAGCTAAATAAGGACGCTGCAATTGATGTCATACATCCTAGGATTAACCCCTAGAATCCTAGATGTACTGTTTAGTGAAAAACAAATTGCCATGACAGCCAACATACTACTACTACAACTACTACTACTGCTAATAATAATAATAATTCTTCTGATAATAATTGTTTTGAATAGATTTAACTTGTATGCCGCATGTGTGTTCACAAAGTGAACACACATCCAAACTCACATTATTTTGTGAACACCTGTGAACAAGCAGGGTGAAATAATTTCATAGGAGTATGTATTAACAAAATATATTGAAATGGAGGGAGGGGAAAGAAGGGAGGAGGTTCACAGATGAATGCAAGCTTGAAAAGGTGCGGAACATCATGCCGAAGATGTGTGGATAGAGTCACGTAGAAAGTGATCGATGATCAATAGTGGCGCCAACTCCGCCTTCTCTTATAGGTCCAGTTCAGGGCGGTCAGGGGGCGAGGCCAGTCGCCAGCCCCCCCTCTGCTCCTGCAGCTCCTCCCACCCCACCAGCGCCTCCTGCTCCTCCTCCCAAAGAAGTCGCTCCTTCCTCGGCCGGAGCTCCACCACCACCTCCGGGTCCACCTCCACCCCCAGGACCTCCTCCTGCACCTCCTGCACCTCCCCCACTCGGTGCAGCCCCGTCTGGGCCTAGTCCCAGTGAAGGAGGAGGAGGAGGAGGAGGAGGAGGAGGAGGAGGGTTTGGCGGAGATGATTTTGCAGCGGCTCTGGCAGGGGCCAGGCTGCGTAAAGCGCCCAAGGTGAGTGTCAGGGTTAGGGCTGGTAATGACGACGGCACAGGTCAACTTTGTTGATTGACTGACGAAAACATCAGCTGAAGAGAAGGTTGTAGCGTCTAATCGCTGATAAACGCTGTACCCCCGCATAACTGAAATCATACTACACTACAAAGATCTCTGACAAATTAAAGTTGTCACGAGACCAAGGGTCTTGCTTTTTCAAATCTTCTTGATGAATTTCCTAAGTCTATATGAACCAACACGATTACTTTGTTACAAATAATAAAGTGTGAACGTATCTTATTTAACAGTCTAGGAGTTAAAACAGCTATTATGAAATTAGATGAACGCTGAAACTGGTCTGACCTAGGGCTGGGCGATATTGCAAAAATAATTATCACGAATATTTTTTCGATATTGATCGATATCGATATTAATCACGATATATGATTTGATACTGCTGCAGCCTGAAGAAACTAGAGTGTTCATTAGTTAAACCATACTTTTTTGTTTTTTACCATATTTGTGATAAGGGAACATTTAATCACATTTAAATATAAACATTTAACTTCACAAACGTGTTTTATCTGCTTCCAACAGAACAATATAAGGTAGCTTGCTTTGTAACCTATTGAAAATAATGTAAATAAAAATAAAAGCTCTAACTTCTTTCACATTAAACTCCTTTGGCAGGGCTTCAGAAAACATCTTAAATCTTGTAGTGGCACAACCATTACATAAAAAGTAAAAAAGTGGATGAACAAAGGCCCTGGCACATGAACTGAACTTTAATATATAAAATATGAACTACATATTGCTTACGTAAGTGCAAAATGAAAACATTGAAAAACCAGATATTATGCTACATAAAATAAAGTGTTTATAACTAAAAGATCTGTGAGTGACTATCACATCAAACTCAGGGAGGCAGGGAGGCAACAATCTCTAATGTTTGTAGAGGTTTGTTTCTGCTGTTAGATTTTTATTTTATTTCTTTTACTTCATTTAAAAAAATATATATATATATTATTATTTTTTTATATCGAGCATTTATGTCTAATGCTTATCGTCGTAATCGACGTGAATTTTATCGCGATTAATAATCGTAATCGAATTATTGCCCAGCCCTAGTCTGACCTGCTTCGAAGGTGGGTCCCACTTCAGGGCACCGCCGGGTGTCAGGGGATAATGGTGTTCTCTCTGTACCTCTAGAAAGAAGAAGACGCCTCCTCCCCATCGAAAGAGGCCCCAGCTTCTGGAGGAGGAGGTGGAGGAGGTGGAGGAGGTGGAGGAGGTGGAGGACTCATGGGAGAGATGAGTGCCATACTTGCCAGACGGTAAGCTTGACAGATGCTAATTACCCCGACAGCAATAAATCATTTTCAACTACTGAATCATGTGTGGTCGGCTGTTATCCCTGTGGTGTGATTGTGCTCAGAGGAGCAGTTCTGCCTTGCACAAAATGACGATTTATTCTGATAGGAGGAAGGTTTCCGATGTTCCTGCAGTTAAAAAGGATGAAACAAGAAATGTAAGTCATATCTCGAAGAAGGTATCCTGGTATTATTATGCCTGAATGTGTAAATGATCCCTGGAACTGTCTGTTCTGTCCATAGGAGGGCTCAGACTCCCAGCCACCTAAACCATCAAAACCAATTGGTGAGCATGTGCCCTTTTCTCAGATGCCCTTTAAAACATTTAAAGACCAGATCACAACAAATTAGTATACAATGTGTCAGGGCTTTACGTTACCACACTAAGGTGAATAAATTGATAAACTGAATCTCCAACATTTGCTATCAGTAACGAAGGAAAAGCCTCCCTGAATTTTTCAGAATACTGTATTATATTTAATATTTTACAAAACAGCTATCCTTCGTCTTTCATACATGCATGGAAAAACGGATACGCTGAAAAATCATCCCATTACTGTGTTCCTTCATGTTATTCCACAACCCAGATAACTTTGTTAAGCCCCAGGGAAAGGCTACCACCTTGCCTCGGTAAGAATGCCAATCCATCCATTATCCATCCGCTATCCATCCATTATTAAACCAAAAATATCTCTTTGGCGCCTTGAACATCATCTATCATCAATGATCTGGTCTTAAGTGATGTGCTTGTGTCCCAACAGGCCTAAACCTTCGCCCGTGATGCAGAGGGAACCCAGCATTAGCACAACCAGCCCTGCCTCCCCGTTCTCCCAAGCTAGGTGCAGTGGTCCCTCTCTCTCTCTCCCTCTCTCTCTCTCTCTCTCTCTCTCTCTCTCTCTCTCTCTCCCTCTCTCTCTCTCTCTCTCTCTCTCTCACTCTCTCTCCCTCTCTCTCCCTCTCTCTCTCTCTCTCTCTCTCTCTCTCTCTCTCTCTCTCTCTCTCTCTCTCTCTCTCTCTCTCTCTCTCTCTCTCTCTCTCTCATATAGCACCTCTCACTACTATTTTGGGATCCCACATCATATCTGACGTCAATGAGATATAATCTAATCGGTTGATTAATCTATACGTATTGGATGAATTGTTGATGGCATTGTTCGTGTAATGTTGCTGATCCTTATTAGCAATGGCAACTCTTATTTCAGCTGGAGAGTGCGGTTTTTCAGTTTCCATTGTTGTTCATCCTGTTTCATGTAATTGTGTCTCTTGAAAAGAATGAAGAACATGAAAACAAACCCAGAGAGTCCAACACCCGAAGGGACTAATATGAAACAATTCAAAGAGGTTGGTTTGGGACATTTATAATTCCCCTCTTCATGATATTAATGTTATGATTTGATGGAACTGGGGTCTAACAGACATAGAGCAGATCTTGGGCTCTTGTTTTCTAATTTTCTAAACACACGAACTGTATGTTACATGTGCTTGTGTTTGTAACAGGACATCCTCTTGGAGGTGAAGAAAGAGCTTCATAAAGTGAAGGAGGAGATTATCACAGGTGAGTCCAACAGTGTCAATATAAAGGGGTATGGGGTTTGTCAGAATGCAGTATGGGAGATTTGTAGGCGATACTGCGCCAGATTGATAGGACTCAAGAGCGTTGTAATCAATGATCAATTAGAATATTCCGTAATCTAGGATAATGAAAACGTTGTTTTGCTCTCATGAAAAATGCTGTGGCATTTTTAAACACGACAATGTCTTCCAATAATGACAAATCGTTTCAAGATGAATTACTTAACAATCACCCACAAAGCATTACTACACAATAACATTATAAGTAACATCCAATGAAGCTCTTGACGATGAATAAAAATATATCTTTTTCATACTTGACTTTCAGCATTGATTGAACACTTACAAGGATCAGAAGTCTGAAGAGTTGCAAGAGATGGAAGCAATGAATTCAATGTTTGCCACAGGGTGTATTTTGTCCATTATTCAGTACATGCTGCATAGAGTTGTACGTTGACAATAAAAAAGATCTGAGAAATGTTTGAGAACTTCCTTCAAACTTCCTGCAAAAAATATTGTATGTGGAGTTCAAATAATTGCTAATAATATCAGTAAAAACATTCGATATTTTTTGTTGCTGTGAATGTGTCTGCATGCGTGTGTCGTGTGTATGTTTGGTTGTCTTTGTTTTGGTATGTTAGGTTTATTAGATCATAAGAATTCCCAGATGTTGAGAAAATGTCTTTAATAAAAAAACAGCATCATCATTGTTGAGAAACAACTTGGGTTGGATTTTATGTAGGCCTACTTCATGACCAATGTTATGTTTCATTACCTTAACATAACATAAAACGTGTAAAATGTAATGTGTTCTTCGTGTTTATTTTAATGTCTGGTATTTATTCTTACTTTACCTTTCAATTTAGGGGATTTAGCAGACGCTTTTATCCAAAGCGACATGAAATAAGTAGGCTACTGTTTCTCTTTCTCTTTGTCAGTGAAAGAGAAACAAAAATATATCGCTGTCGTACAGAAAGTGCCAAGCACTTACAAAGGTTAACACATTCCCTGTATGCAACAAAGACAGGTAAGATGCTACACGATGCAAGTTCTATTTTTAAGTGCCAGGACGTAGAAACATACAATAAGTGCATAAGAGGGTATTTTTAGAAGGGGTAATGGAGGAAAGTTAGGGAGGTGTGTGGTAAAGAGGGAGGCCACGCAGAGTCCAGGTACAATCTGAACACGTGAATCCTGAGCTGCTGAACGGCTCTCCAGTCCTGACCTCGGCAAGTAACTCGTTCCGCCTTTGCAGCGCCCAAACAGAGGAGGTGTGACTTTGTGCGTCCTTTGCTTACTTTAACGGACATTCTAACATTATCATTGTGACTATCACTAAATCACTGAATGTGTTTTGGGAATTCCCCAGTGAATACTTTATGTTAGAAAACTTCCTTGAAGTCGACCTTGATTGTGTCCAAGGATTTACTCAGAAGAAATGGCAAAAGAAAGGCGTTTCTAAACGAAGATATAAACATGTAAGCCCGCCTCGTCCTTACCTGTAGGGGGCGGTGTGGCATGACCGGACACTAACTAACAAATATCAAGAAGAAGAAATCCCATGGTGTTTTCCTTCTTGGGTGGATGGCCTGCTCTGGATTTAGCCTGTCAAAACTGCTCTAAGACAAGAGCAACGTGGGGTAAAGAGAGAGTGCAGTGTTCACATTTTTCCGTTTTGTCATTAAAAGCATAAGCGGATCGTTACTTTGGAGTGTGTTCACCGAAGAGCAGATCGGATAAGTCACTGACTGGCATGTTTCGCTACTAGCAAGCTACCAGCACAGAAAGGCATATGATCGCGAATGTAAGCCATTAATCTCTCTCCATAAACCGACACTTTATTTATAATGCCATGATATTTGCATGTGAAATAAGGGGTCTTTGCTACACCAAATAGAAGGAGTCGTTTAACGATGAGATTATTGTTAATTTGCGTTCAACGTCTTCAATCCACCACAACGTGTTTTTAACTCGGATTGCATTGAGATAAGTGCAAGTATCGTTAAGGATACAGTTCACCAAGTTCAATTTACTGGAACTGCTGTGGTTGAAGAAATGGCACTTAAGCTCTAGATTGCGTTTAAAACCAACTATCAACTTGAAAATACTTTGTAAAGTGCGGGTTAACTAAAGTCCACTTGGTTAAAATGCATTCGTGTAAAGGTAACGTTTAGCGGCCTTGCAAAAGGTAAACTATTTCCTTACCTTTTCGTTGTTTGAGACATCTTTATGATGTAACCTTTTAGTTATTTAAAGATCAATGTCCATATCAAGCCATAAACAGCCGTTACAATTGCTTTTGTTTGATTCGTGTTGATTTACTAATAAATACTACTAACTTTGGGTTTGTAACCAATAAATATTACCCGCAGAGATGACATATCTGTGAGCTACCCGGACTGCTGAGATAACGCTGGTGAACATTAAACGTGGCCTTGTTTACATGGATGAGATTCCACACCAAAACGACATGTTTTGTTCAGGGTACACTGACAGATTCTTGAAATGTCAAACACAAAACGAAAGTCAGACCATCTGATTCGATATTTATAGTCTGAACACAATTTTGCAAGTTTGACTTGGTGACAATGCTATCATGAGTAATACAAATTGATCAGTGCACAGGTTCTGTTTGTTTAACTGTTGTCGTTTTTTTATTCCCTTTTACAACTTTTGACATTCTGCAGGTGGTGTTTGAACTTGTTGACACTGACTGAGACCTGAAAAGGCAACAACAGAAACCCGTTCTCCCCTCCCCAGTCTCCTTTTGCTGACCCTCTCTGAACAACAGCATTTTCTTTCCACCATGAATGAAGTCAGAACACTCAAAGAGGGCTGGCTCCTCAAAAGAGGTAAAAACCTGATTTACTTCAAAATTAGGGCTTTGGCTGCTGAATTTACTTTTTTTCTAATGAAAATGTGCATCATTTTGTGTCCTGTAATTAATGTTCCAAAACATTGTTTTTCTGTTGCGTCCAGGAGAGTACATTAAGACGTGGAGGCCCAGGTACTTTATCTTAAAAAGTGATGGCTCCTTCATCGGCTACAAGGAGAAGCCGGATCTGAATGACCAGAGCTCACCACCCCTAAATAACTTCTCAGTTGCAGGTCAGTTTGCAGGCTCTTGTTTTTGTATATTTAAGAAACTATTGACTTGTGGAAGCAATTTCAAGGATGACCATGCCGGATTGTACTGTAACTAGAGAAATAACTGTTGCTTTCATGGCCGAGTTCCCGTCATTTTGCGATCGATTGGGTTGCGCATCCCCCATTTCCAAAACCAAGGGCTGTTGGGGACTTTTGAAGCATCACCAAAGAAGCAACTGTGTCCAATAAGCAATGAGTCCAATTACCTTACCTTAAAAAATGCTAATTCTGTATCTATAAATAATGATAATGAGCAACGGGTCATGTGTTAATCAGAGAACATTCTCATATACTAAGATAACTCGCAGTAACTCAAAGATATCGTGGCATGTATTAATGTAAAATGTAGAATATCTTAACAACATTCCCTTTCCCCGCAACAGAATGCCAGTTAATGAAGACTGAAAGACCCCGGCCCAACACATTTGTTATCCGTTGCCTACAGTGGACCACATTCATTGAGCGAACCTTTCACGTGGACACCAATGACGAGAGGTAAACAAGAGCTCTACACACATGACGATATGGTCATGTCTGATCAACTATTATAGCTATAACACCTAATATGAATGGAAAACAAACTGACAGCCATGCAATCATCCAATGTAAAAGTAAGTCTTCCAATGTGGTCACCCCTGCTTAATAATTCATCGACTCACTTTATTGTAAGACATTAAAAGAGAATTAGAATGAATCAGCGTCCAATGAATGGCATGCATATCTTTCTAATGAACCAATATATGTATGATGATATAAATAAGGGTCTTTGTTTGCAAAAACCGCTGGGTAAATCCATTATTGTACTAGTATAATTAAAATTCTGGTTGATGGTAGCTCTCCTTATCCTGTTTGCTCTGTCAAATAAAACGGTCCTAGATAACTTTTAATAACAGCAGGTACTACAGATGACATCGTGAGCTAAAGGGAACAAATGAACTCGTCATTGATTTCTCTCACCTCCCCCCCTCCTCCAGAGAGGAGTGGATGAGGGCCATCCAGGCGGTGGCCAACGGGCTGAAGATGCGTGAGGAGGAGGACGAGGAGCCCATGGACCTATTTGGCTCGCCCAGCGAGTGTAGCCTGGAGGAGATGGAGGTGGCTATGTCCAAGAGCCGCACCAAAACGGTGAGAACCAGAGAGACAGACAGACAGACAGACAGACAGACAGAGAGAGAGACACGGTTGCGGTCAACTTGTTGTGTGGGGATTTTAGGGTCTCACCTAAAACTCATCTTAACACTTTTTTTTTTTATTTGAGTGCAATGGAAGGAATGTTGTCGGACCCTGTGAAAAGGCTTGGTAGAAATGAAAGTTTCACAATGCATGCAGTTGGATTGTAAAAAGAAAAGGGATGTCTCCTATCCATCTAAAGTTCCAGTGTATCATTGTGTAAGGTAATAAAGAAGAAAGAAGCTGAATCGGCTCTTTCTGCCCTCACTCCCTCCCAGAACATGAGTGACTTTGAATACCTTAAGCTCCTGGGCAAGGGGACCTTCGGCAAGGTGATTCTAGTCAAAGAGAAGTCCACCGGCGTCCACTACGCCATGAAGATCCTCCGCAAAGAGGTCATCATTGCCAAGGTAAATCCAGAAAGATCTGCTTACCTTACTATTTAGTTATAGCAAACACTTAATCCAAAGACACTTGGATAGAACTGTGTAATTTATTATTTTATATCATATTCAGAATTAATTTCTGGAATATTATATTCAAATGCCTTCATTTTCATCTTCAATATATTACATACACTTGCCCCAGTTACTAATGTCTAGATTATTTGAGTTCAGCTAGGAATCTACGAAGATTTCTCATATCCAGTGTGTGTGTGTGTGTGTGTGTGTGTGTGTGTGTGTGTGTGTGTGTGTGTGTGTGTGTGTGTGTGTGTGTGTGTGTGTGTGTGTGTGTGTGTGTGTGTGTGTGTGTGTGTGTGTGTGTGCAGGATGAGGTGGCGCACACGGTTACAGAGAGCAGAGTGTTGCAGAACATGAGACACCCTTTCCTCACGGTGAGTCCAGCATAGCGAACCTCTGTTCAAGGCCTTAGTCTGCTCTCGATAACAAAGTTTGTTGACGATGTATTCTTATTGTTCCATTTACCCCCCTCCTTCCCCAGACGTTGAAATATGCTTTCCAAACGCACGATCGGCTTTGCTTTGTGATGGAATATGCCAACGGAGGAGAGGTGACTACATGCACACGCACACTCCCTCACGCACGCACACGTGCCGAATACATGAATTGATTCATACGTGAAAATCGACAGATGACTCATCATGAGAACCATAAGGGTCTCACCCTCCCCCTCCCATATGTTCTCAACAGTTTCTCTTTTGCATCTCATACTCACCATAAGTGTTGAGCTCAGTTTTAATGTTTCCTTACGCCTCCCTCCCTCTTTGCTCTCCTGCACTTATTGCAATTTTTAAGCTCTTCTTCCACTTGTCGCGAGAGCGGGTGTTCACGGAAGACCGGGCGCGCTTCTACGGCGCCGAGATCGTGTCAGCGCTGAAGTACCTCCACTCACGTGACGTGGTGTACCGGGATCTGAAGGTGAGAGGCAGAAACTTGCGTCTGCTTTTGTCCTGGCCGCTCTATAAGGCTCTGTCTCCAGCCCCACATAGGCTGGGTTTCCTGGGTGTAGGCTGTGGTTTATTTATAGGACAACATTTCAGACACAGGTGTTAGTCCCAATTTCTTGTGATCGGAAAAGTGTCGATTGTTGTAAAATAGAGAGCAACGTGGGGTTAAAAAAATAATAATAAACCCGTATCGGATTAGGTGTGAAAGAGATCTGTGAAAATGTGAACCAATTTCGCAGATCGGGTGTAAAGACGGTGTACACAACTCCCACCCTTCAAGTGTTTTATCTAATCATTTCGTTATTTCTGGAATTTCCCTCTCAGCTGGAGAACCTCATGCTCGACAAGGACGGCCACGTAAAGATCACAGACTTCGGCCTGTGCAAGGAGGGCATTACTCCGGACGCCACCATGAAGACCTTCTGTGGAACCCCCGAGTACCTAGCGCCCGAGGTGAGTGTGTTTTAAAGATCTCCTATTAAACTACTGTTCTGGTCTTCATTTCTTATTGATGACTCCTATAGAGCAACCTCACACGAATCACAACACAAAAAACTATCTGGGCGCTTTCAGCATTCTCTGTCCACACTCGGCTTCGTCCTTCTCCGCCCCCTCGCCCCCCTCCTGCCAACCCCACTCCGTTGTGATTGGTGCTCTTTAAGGACTCGCATACTCGCACAACCATGTTCTGTGATGCCACGTTGCGCAACTATGAGGGCACGCCGTAGACTACTACGGTCGCGTTGCGCAATACAGCGGCTGGGTTAATAGACATGAGTTGACGTGACGGAAAACTAGAGGTTTGTTGTAGACCAACAGAGAGTTGAAACCATTTGTTTTTGGAGAACTTCCTGATTGCAGAGTTACATTTGTTGAATTGAGTCCAAGTGACACTTGGAGTTGGATGTTTGTATCAAGAGCTTTTGCTAATATGCTCTTGTGGGGTTGAGTGAATTGAAAGGTGAAAGCTGCGTCAAACATAGAGGATCTGACTTGACACAAACAAATACCAAGGAGAGTGGGGAAATTTTCCACTAGGATTTATCTTATGGCTTGGACCGTCAGTTCTTGATGGCAACATCGGCAGCATTTCGCTCACTTATTGAAATGTGTATTCGTTATCAACACTTTACAATGTTATTTTTCTTATGACCTAATTCCGTTTCAACCATCTTAACCTTCACTAGTAAAGATGTGTTTGGACATGGCCACTCCTAAACCAACAATCCCACCTCTCTGCAGAAGGCGAATTTACCATGCATATGTTTATTGATTTTTGCTTCACGATAAGGGGGCTTAACTGCGGTCGACCCCAACTGATTCACGGTGGGCGTTGTTAAACCAAATCTCCACCCTCCGCCCCACAGGTGCTGGAGGACAACGACTACGGCCGGGCGGTGGACTGGTGGGGCCTGGGCGTGGTCATGTACGAGATGATGTGTGGCCGGCTGCCCTTCTACAACCAGGACCACGAGCGCCTCTTCGAGCTCATCCTGATGGAGGAGATCCGCTTCCCCAAGAACCTGGCCCCCGAGGCCAAGGCCCTGCTGGCAGGCCTGCTGAAGAAGGACCCCAAGCAGAGGTAGGGCTCTCGGCCAGGGGCCCCCCTGTCCATCACACAGAGGCTGCGGCCCTCCTCAGGAGCCCATCTTATCCAGTACTGTTCCACCATCCATACCTTCTCTGGGATATATAATACCGTAGGCCACTTTTAGTCCAGAGCATCCTACAATGCCGTGCGTGTATACATTCACTGCATGGGTGACCCCCTGGGAGTGGAACCTCTTAAGGTCTTAATGTGTAAGATTGAGCCCCTCCCAGTTAGTAGGTGGAGATTTGTGTGTGTGTTTTGTGGTCACGCTAACTGGCTGTGCCACAGAGTGAGTTCCTGAATAAAAATGTTTTTCTTGATTGACAGGTTAGGGGGTGGTCCTAATGATGCCAAAGAAGTTATGGGCCATGCCTTCTTCGCGTCCATAAACTGGCAGGATGTAATCGACAAAAAAGTAAGAAATTCTTTAAATATGTAGTCATGTAAAATATCCGCTGAGGCAAATTTTTGTTGGACAGATGCTTGAATCATTAATATCTCTATTCGATCAAATCCTAATAACATACAAATATGGTCATCTATTAATATCATTGTATGAACCTTAATATTAATTTTATCAACGGCATTAATCAAAAATGAATAACACTTAATTTAACTTTGTTAAACCCTGTGATATTTATCTTTCTCGTCTGGACATTTGTCATTAAAAGCCACGTGGTATTTATTTTTTAAGTCTGACGGGCCTAAGAAAGGTTAATGATGAACTTAGATTTTCTCGGGTAGCTCAATGTACTGTAATGTGGTGTTAGGTAAGGCCACACTAAGTCATGTGTGAAGGGGGGGTCTTTGAATCCCACCTCTAACACGGACCTCTGCCTCCTGCTCTGCAGCTCACCCCGCTGTTCAAGCCCCAGGTCACGTCCGAGACGGACACCCGATACTTCGACGACGAGTTCACCGCACAGACCATCACACTGACACCCCCCGACAAGTGTACGTGTGCTACCCACTGTCTTCTTGACTGGTCGTTCATTAGGAGGGCGGGGGGGGGGGGGGGGGGGGGGGGGGCGGGTCATCGCTGTAGGGACCTGAAGTCTCCTGTGTGTACTCACCCTCGCTCCTTTTTGTTTCCACAGATAACAGTCTGGACTGCGAAGACACAAGCAATCAAGCGCATTTCCCACAGTTCTCCTATTCTGCCAGCATAAGAGAGTGATAGCATCTCAACCCCCTACACATACACACACACACATGCACACGCACACGCGCATGCAGGGCACACGGAAACACACACACACGGAAACACACACACACACACACACACGGAAACACACACACGGAAACACACACACACACACACGGAAACACATGTAGGAGAAACGCAAGGTGACTGTCTGCTGACCTGGGTGTCCAATCAAAAGAAAAAAAGGATCTATAACAAAAAAAAGGAACAGAAAAGAAAGTGCCTGAAACCTGGCAGCCATATTGTTTTGATATACTGTAAAAAAAAAACACACAAAAAAAACAGACGTCAACAACTCGGTCGTCCACACTACAGACCAGCCTGCTAGCATGTTGGCTGGACTGTATCAAACTGGACCCTTCAGTACCTCACTATGTCATCTGCACACACACACACACACACACACACACACACACACACACACACACACACACACACACACACACACACACACACACACACACACACACACACACACACACACACACACAAGAAAATAGATATACAATCAGGTCTACCATATATCTATGTTTGGGTGGCCTCTGTTATAAACTGCTGCTGCTTTTTCTTTCGGTTTCTCCCACCCCCCTTTTCTTGACGGTAACACCAAGCCGTTTATTTTCAGTAGCTTCTTTTATATCCCCCCTCTGTTCTTGCCTTCTTAATGTCATGGTCTTATACGAAGCCATGCAGATATCGCAATTACTCTTCAAGTGCTCTTTCCTGGAAGCGCCAGCGTCCCCCGGCGGTGAAGGTGTGGGTTGTCCACGAGGGAGGGCGGGACCGAGGAGTGTAGCATTTAGAGAATGTGTTTCTTTTTCTCCCCTTATGGTTGGCTATGGGAGTGAGATTCTACTTCTCCTTATTTTTCTTTATATTCAGAGAACACTTTGGCATGAAATCCATACTGAATGTCATCGCTTGATTTGAGAGAAAAAAAAGAAGCACATAAGGCAGCAACGTGTGTGTGTGTGTGTGTGTGTGTGTGTGTGTGTGTGTGTGTGTGTGTGTGTGTGTGTGTGTGTGTGTGTGTGTGTGTGTGTGTGTGTGTGTGTGTGTGTGTGTTCGCGCGATTGTATACATTAATGGATATCACGTGGTGCCCGGCCCAAGTCCGGTCCGAGAAACGACAAGAGGAATTAAAGCTCTCACATTGGGAAACAGACAGAAGATGGTGGCCGATTGTGAAGACGTATCACAGTGCAGAATCGTCAGGAAGGGGTTGGAATGGGCGCGTCCTTTCTTTTTTTTTCTTTTTTTTTACCTTATGCAATATCAACTTTAAAACATGTATTATCGTTTGATCTCGTCTACGAATGTGATCTCTTTAATCTATCGACGGCCAACGCTACATAGCAAAAGAGTGCTGGGGAATTGGGGGAAAATTGCTGAATGCACAAGATGTATATGTTTTTGTTTTGTTTATTTCAGTTTATTTGCAATGCAAGGTGTCTAATTCTACCTTCTTTTTTTTTCTTTCATCAGTGAAAAATACACAGCTGCCATTTTTTAAAGGAGAGGGAGTCAGTAAGCACTTAGTTACTCAACGTAGACCTCAGTTTCTCTCGTACAGACCGTGACTTCCCCCCCCTGCTATGCCAACGCCAAGTGTAGCGAAGCATTTATGAATTGAAATCGACCCAGAGCATCTTAAGCCTTAACGGACAGCACTTTAAGAACCAGCTTTCTTCGTATTAGGAGCATAATGTGACATTTTCCAAGGCTGCAAAAAAAAAAAGACAAAACAAATGAATTGGGTTATATAACGTGCCAGATGGTGATTTCATAATCGACAATCGGATCGGTATTCAGGAGTGCAGGCTTTCAAAGCGTTGGAAGTTTTCACGTTTGGTGTTTGATGCTGAGATCATCTGTCACGGGTCATCTAAAGACCTAGCTGTATAGTTTGCCTGATGTGATGGTGTTTTCTGCTGCTGGTCTGGGTGCTATGGCAGAGGGGCTACACGGCATACAGGGGGGGTCGCCTGCATTGTGAACCTGGCCCCTTTTTCTTACTTTTTTTTTTTGTTCAGTGCAATTGATCTGACCTCCAAGGAAGTCTTGTTATGGTTATTTTCCTGTTTTTTGTTTCCGTTTTTCAAACTTATCTAAGTCTGCGTGAGTGAGTCATATTCAGCGGTAGCGCGGTTACCGTTTCAACATTTCATCACCAGGTGTGTTGTGAATGAATAAATGAAATAATATTTGTGCAACCAATGTACTTGGTGCTTTGCTACTGAGCAATTGGCAAGAGTTCAAGGGGGCAGGTAATGCCCTTTTGAAACTTTTTCATTACTCGTAGGATCCTTTGTCATGACATTTGGAAATAATTTCAGTTATATATTCAGTGTCTATTTGTTTTCCTGTGTGTTACATTTGAACTTGCTGTCCCCCCCCCCCCCCCCCCCCCCCCCCCATCATCCTTTTACCCTGGAACACGTCCCTTCCATCCTCTCGAAATTAAGGAAACTCAAAATGTCTCGAAAGCAATGTACTTTTTACAATTGCGTTATTTTCAAGCAACCATTTCTATTTGTGAATGAATGTAATTCCAAAAAGACAATGATTGAATACATGGTTTTTATCTCTTAATTTTAATGCTCCTTGTGTGTACGACTTGAGTCTTATATGAATGACCATACACATTTCAAATGCACCATCAACACAAGCTGTATGATTGAACAGGATTGGTCCACACATACAGGGCTCAGAAAGTGATAGTGAATTAATGATTTTTATTTAAGATATTTCTATGGGAAGCCTCAAGTCATATCAGTTTGGATGTTCACATACTGCCTGGGACATTTCGGGAGTATGAGATTCTTTCAAGTAGCCTTTACCAGATATAATACTCTGAACTTGTAGTAGCTTGGAATTTTATCAGGACAGTATTCTACTGTAATCATTTTACTGAAAATCGTTTCAGATTTTCATGAATAAATGTTAACGGCTGAAATGATTGCATAGGATATACAGTAGTTCGTGGGCCTACAGTCATCCATGAAGAAGACGTGGGGAAAATGTGCCATATGTCAGGAAAAGTACCGAAAAACGATATTGCATAACTGTGCGTGTGTGTGAGAGAGACAGACGCAGCAGAGCAGACCTCAGACACACGAGCCTCGCCGTCTTTTAGGTATTTCCGGCATTGAACACGTGCTACCGATGATCGACCACGCCTCCACTGCTCACTCACATGTTGATGCACACATTCGCGAACAGTTGAGACTGAAAACTCGTGAGTGACTCACTGCACTTAAAATACAAATGCAAAAGCACGGCTTTCCAATACAGGAAAAACATCGAAGATGGGTTTGATTTCAAATATTGTCCATCACAGGGCATTGCTAGGATTTTCATCAGCCTACATTCAACATTGGATCTAAACGATTCATTGTATCACAGCATCTTAGCCAAATCCGACTCATAATGATGTCAAGCTGACACGAATCCTCACGAATTGTTTTGACACTATCAGCATCCCGAGCGATAACATGCTCTCACGTGGACGGTACAGGGGTCCCGCCTGCACACGTGTCTTGGCACGGGATTGGCCCTGACGTCGGTACGGTACCTACGTCAACGCTTCTCGGGGCGACACCACCGGGGACAATATTATTTAGATTAGGGGGCGTCGCCATGCGTAATCGACATAATGGATGCTTTGGGAACATCAGACTACGCGTTTTCTTCAAGGTACCCGTGTCCACAGCAGCACCATGCATCTACTGGAGGGTGCGCTGACGGCAAGTGTTGCTGCCCGAATCAGCCCGTTTGACTATTGACTCTTGACTCCTTGATGATCCGTCGGATGATATCTATATTACATTTTTAGATTATGTTGTCCTGAAACTTCACACACTAGTCTTTCGCCTCTTTGAGGCAAAGAATCTATGATTGATTTGTGAACAGCGCGTTGCTTTTCTTAGATGCGAAGATAAAGTAGACTTCACCTCGGTAAGAGTCATGTTTTCTTTTTTCTTTTATTCATAGTATCGTTTGTAGTAGGCCTACAATTAAAAACTTTTTTTAATGTGTGTTGTTCACATAGTGGTCGTTTACAGGTTATCTTTTCATACCAGCCTTGTGTTGCATAACAAGTAATTCTGTCCTGGTAAAACATGCCACTGTACTTTATTGTATGCCTTGTAGGGCTATCTCTTAGTTAATTCCACAACACATTATTACATAATTTGAATAGATAGTTATGGACACATTAAACGGTGATCTGATGGACACATTATGTCCGTGGACCAGCAGCAGACTATTGCATAAGAGAGTCGGGGGTGGGACTCTGGTTACAGTGTCGCTGGGACATGGTGCCGTCCTCCGACAGCACGCTCAACTGGTTCACCAAGGCTGACCGACGCTACTCAATAGCAATAAATCATATAGCAATATCAGCCAAAGTTCAGATAAACTGCCTGTCTGGCATTTATAAAGCACATGGTGAATAATTAATTTGTTGTCTAATTTTACATTGGTTTTTAATAGCCTCTGTGACGTTGTTAGGTCGATGATGGAGATGATTGCTCACATACCTCCTGTCTGACATGATGATTATCTCCAGATGAATTCTTTCCCACTTTTATGAATTATGCCCTTCCCCTCCAAGTTCATCAATGGCCTACGGTGACAGAGAATAAGGCTTGTGATGTATTCTGTTTCTGCTTGGTCAAAGTGTAAGTTACACTGTATGAGAGAGAGAGAGAGAGAGAGAGAGAGAGAGAGAGAGAGAGAGAGAGAGAGAGAGAGAGAGAGAGAGAGAGAGAGAGAGAGAGAGAGAGAGAGAGAGAGAGAGAGAGAGAGAGAGAGAGAGAGAGAGAGAGAGAGAGAGAGAGAGAGAGAGAGAGAGAGAGAGAGAGAGCTGTGTCCCAAATAATGTCTGGAATGATATATATTTTACATATTGCAATGCAACTTTAAGAATTGCCTCAGACAATTTGTTTTAGCGAGCTATGCAATTATTTTTTCTGAAAAATGATGTTGGCTGTGCTATCGAAAAAACTAATTGTAGATGTTTCCGGCATCGGCGCACAGCTCAACGTGTCCTCTGAACTCCAGCGATCAGTGAAAGATTCCAGATTAGGTCATTTAAAACAGGGATCAAATAGTTCCTGCCCCTTTAAGTCTGGCCACAGGCATCACCAGCATGAAAACCCAGAATAACCCTTCCCCTGGACCTGTACGTACAGGTTCACTATGCGTCATCGTGTTCCTCACTCACTCTATTCCCCTGTGAATATATGTCAAAAGGTGTGGAATGCCAAAGGAACAAGGGCATTTTGGGGAGAGGGTCGGGCGGAGCACCTCGAAGAATGCCAAGGACAGGAGCAACAGTGCCACGGTGCGGGCCGACCGCGGGCGCCGCACGCAGGCCGGCCCCGGAGCCCTGGGGGGGATGGGGGACATGGGGCAACAGCTGTCACTCTTCGACTCGGGGAAGGACTCGGAAAAAGACTCAGGATACTCAGGTGAGCCGGTTCTCCTTCCTGAGGATGTGTTTTTTGTTCTACTTTGGTTGTTATTGTCGTTGCAAAAAAATGTAACCCCTTTCCTTCTGCTTGCACACACAAACCCGCATACACAAACGCACTAAACATTATCTTTCATTATTTTCATTTGGCTCTCAGGGATGTGAATAAAGTACCCATCTCTCATTAACACCTTTAACACCTGTTCCTATTTACTCATTTAGCACAGGCTAAATACCATCATGATTGTCTTTAATGATCAGGGAGAGAGGCATGTCTCTGGCTCAGGTTTTTGCCTAGAGTTAGACTGCAGACAGTGGTTTGAAGAAACTTTTGGACCGGTAGTCCACCGAAACACCCTTACCAAAAACCTATGCTTCCCCCTCTTCTTCTTCGTCCCTTCAGAGGCCGGCTCGGACTGGGTGGATGACCAGTGCAGCAGCGTGAGCCAGACACACAGGAAGAACAGCCGACGTTCCGTTACCGCCGGCAACCACGGCAGTGCGGGCGTCGGCCGCTTCGAGGGGCACAATCCTGTCATTAAAAACTTGGTTATGGAACCGGTGAGATATTCCATGAAGTAATGTCTGGTACTAGCCTTAATAAACAATAAGTGTCAAAGGACACAACAGGCTTATTTTGATGGTACCCCCCACAAAAACACACAACCCTCATTATTATGCCATGAAATATTTGCAGAATAACAGCACAATTAGGCTTAAAAACATAAAATGTAGTTTTAGGCAATAGGGTAAAATACATCCATACTTGATTAATCATTAATCTTCCAGTCATCGGTCATGAAATGGGATTGATCAAATCAGAGCTAGACATGACTAATTGCAAAGCCAAAACGAAAGCCTATCAGGGTTCAGGAGTAGTTCTAAAATAAAGAACAAGAATGTGTTTACATCTGACATGAGTCCATGCTGAGGAATGGGCATCACGGATATTTTATTGGCAGTGAGTGAACTGCAGTATCAATGGTGATATGAATTAGCACTTGGTTCTGCCAGAGGCTAATCATTGGGAAGCAATCGCTGTAGTGACAACGAGGCCAGGTTTTGTTTAATAGATCCTTTAAATACCATTCTGTGGGACATTCAGGGACATTCCTCTGGGGGCCTCAGATAACGTAAGAATATACATGCTGTGAATCATCCGAGGGGATGTTGTGAATAATACTACTAATAATAATAACCACCAACGGACATTACAACCCCTCTTCTCCAAGATATTCTGCTTAATCGCAGTAATTAAGCGCTAAAATGGAGCCATGTAGAACAGATGGGCGCTTGTTAGACTAAAATGTATGTTCAGTTTGTTCTGATAATGAATACAGTTTTTGGAAAACTTCAATTTACTTTTTAACCTGGATTCTTCTTCCGATCATTTGTTGTTCCAAGAGACAATAATATTTGAAATTGGTCCAGTATTGAGTGAAAACACTGCAGCCAAAAAAACGAACTGACACATAATCCTTTGGGGCAGAAGCACCCAGTCAATATATGTCCTCTTAAAGTTCTAGTTTTGTCACTGACAGGCTCAGGTTACATTCTAACATTATGGAACAGATCCCTGCAGAAAAATCAATTTATTTCTTTATTTCTCTCTCTTTTCGATAATGCCAAACTTAAGTTTTCTGTATTCCAAAACAAGTATCCTATCTCTAGCTCTCCCTCACTCACTGTTCTTTTCCTGCAACAACAGAACTGTTGTGAAACCTCCCTTGGAGCTGTCCGTTGACGGGGCGCCACTGCCCCAAAGGATTACAGTGCAGCCCGTATTCGTGAATTACACCTGCAGCATTCTCGCTCAATCTTCGACCCAAAATGATCTGAGAATAGGTTTCAGATTATTTCCAGGTTGCAAATGCTGGAATGTTTTAATTTAATCAGCAGAACGATAGAAATTAACTGTTACTTTAACCTTCTTTGTATTCATTGTTCCCTTTTTCTTTCCTGATCCCTTCATGCTGTGTGTCCCTTACAAACAAACAATAAACAAACAAAAAACAAAACCCCTCTTGACGACCTACAGTCCAGGCAGGAGCAGATGCTGCATCGACAGCTAGCGTCATGGGCAGGAGGCTGGCATAGCATCTCAGGCCCCCAGGGGCCCTCCCTGCTCCTGGAAATCCAACAGCCAGCCGTCACTGCCCCCTCCTCCTCCACCCTGACCACCTACCTTGCGCCGGTAGAAAACCTGAGCAAAGCCAACAAGAAAGGCTGCACCAGCCGAACCAGTGGCAAGAACCACCACAGCTCCACCAAGAACTCTTACCTCCCCATTCCGCACCCCAGGAAGGAAGGCCATGCGCAGGGGAAGTCAGCCGGAGCCCCAGCCGCCGGCCAGGAGGGCGGGGGAGGTGGGGTCGGTGGGGAGGATCAGAGCCACTGCAAGAGGATGTGCACGGAGGACGAGTTGAAGAAGGAGAGCGTTTCAACCACAACCAGACATCTGTCCTCACACCACCACCGGCATGGCCGCCACCGAGATCTCCATCCCTCGCAGCACAAGGTCCGACGCGGCTCCGAGCCCCCCGCCCACCCGCCCCCCGCCAACCGCACCAAGCCCAATCGCTGCTCCGACCATAGCTACGACGCCTTGGGATCGCCGTCCGTCTCCAGCTCCCAGACGGCCTCCCTGCCCTCCTCACACTCCTCCTCTTCACACTCGCCTTCCTCCTCGTGCTCCTCCTCGTCGTCCTCCTACCCCACCTCCTACTCCTCGTCCTCAGTCAGCCACAGCCCCTTCCGCCCGAGGCAGGGGAGGGCCGGGTCTGCGGTGTTGGTGGCGGCGGCGGCGGTGGCGGTGGCTGCAGATGCAGCAGGCCAGCTCTTAGACGCCCCGTCCGAGTGCTCTTCAGTGCGCCAGCGGCGGTTCCTCCACACGACGGAGATCCTGAGCCAGTCGGGGCTGCTGGCCATCACCCTGCGCACAAAGGAGCTGCAGAGGCAGAGCGACGCCACCGAGCGGGACATCGCCCAGCTGCGCCTGCACACTCAGCTGCTGTGTCAGGCGGCACTGGCCGGCCAGCAGGTTGCCAACGATGGCTCCAACGGCCTCCAGCATCTACTACAGGCCATGGCCCGATCTGGCGCCTACCCGGGGCTAGTCTCAGGCGCCCAGGTCAAAGCCGGCGGCGGCCGCCGGAGACAGAGCGTGAGGAGAGGCGAGGCTGCTAAAGGCGAGAGCAAAGAGGCAGACGAGCGCAAAGAGGCAGACGAGAGCAAAGAGGCCGACGAGCAGGGAAGGCTGAAGGACGGTACGCTGCATCAGGAACCCATGTCCCCGCAAGGCGCTGACAAAGGGGTTTCTTCTCTGTCCCCCTTCTTCGGCCTGTCTCCGGAGGCAGAGAGGATGGAGCAGGTGAACAGTCTAGCGGGCTCCCTGTCCATGGATAGGGATGTGACCGATCCGTCAATGACTCCAGAGAGCTTCACCTTACACAACTATCTATTCTGACTCCCACATCTGTACCATACCATACCCTGTGTGTGTAAACGCAAGCAATCCAAAAAATACGATTTGGATCTTGGGTTCTTGCTCCCATTTATCAGCTTGTGAGACAGATTGGTGTTGGAGAGTAAAAGCCATTGTGATCTTTTTTTTTTTGTTAGATTTTACAAGTGGTGATATAGATTTGCAGGACTGAGGTTGTTTACATTTTGCATGATATGAGAATTTTACATTTAAATGACAGGATAACGGCAATTAAATCTACAAATTCATCGCAAACATTTCAAAGATTTATATACGTTTATGGAAACCAAATCAAAAACGACTCAATCATGTGTCAGTGGTCAAAACATTTCTTGTGTTTGTTGTACATTTCTGCTATATTATGCTATATATGTGGTTATTGTGGTTCGTTGAAAATAACCCTCAGCGAGGAAAAGTGGTTGAATGTCTTGTTTTCTACACTGAACGTAGCCGATTAATGTTTGCCTCTTGAGATTAACCATAGTTCAGTCTAGTATAGCCTGTTAATAGGTAATATATGATACCGTCTGCACATTATCAGGGCAATTGAGTTACTCTTCTTTTGTTTCATAGAAACACCTACTACATTTTATTAGACTTTGCGTTGCAATCGAGGAGAACTTCCCCGAAGTTGTTATAAAAAGTCATGAGGGGATTTGGGTTTTTTCGATACCTGTTAGTGTACAATATCGTCTGTGTAAGCACATGGTCTGTAAAACACAAGGAGACATTAGCTTTTAGAACATTGATTTTGGATTAAGGTCATAGTCTACGTTTGCAGTGCTATTGGATTTACATTATCTCTCCCCGTTCTCCATATATTTCCACAAGACAAGGGTGCTGGGATTGTCTTTCCTTCAATAAAACTGTTTCTGTGGACACGTCTTGTGATGAATGTGTTTGACGATTTTGAAAGCGTATTCAGAGATATGCAAATGAAAGCATATTTTGCTTTGGTCCCGAGTCCTGTAAAGTGTCCACTACTTCCATCCCATCCCGGTGAACATACCTAACACTAACCCTGATGTTAAAGATGTTCCCTGTCTGACCTTAAATTAAAAAATAGCTCTGCTCTCAATATCATGCAGTTTTATTCCTAGTTTTGAGGCGTAGTTTTGGTAAACTGATTCCATTTGCACACAAAAGCAGATAAATAAAAACTCCATTGAAATGATTATATATATATTTTTTTATTCTTTTTTTCATTAATGGCATCTCTACAGCAATAGTAAGCCTTTACTGGCTTTAATCTTGGCTACTACCACATATACAGACATACTACCATATTTTTTAAAGCAATCAAACATAATTATTTTCAATTAATAAAACTATTTTAATGACTTGCCATTTTACTCAAGATTGTCCAGTAGAATTGTGACAAATAAAATAAATTGAGTTGTATGCATTGTTTGTATATGTATATGATGTATATGTAAAGCAAACAATAATAATGAAAGTTTGAATGTAAAATAACATTTTGAACATTACTAGGTTAATACTAATGTATGAATGTGATCAAAAAGTCCCCAAAAACACCACTCTTCGCTTCCTTTTTGATAATAGCTACAACAATCAATCAACAAGTCAGATTAAATTAACTGTCTCTATTATATTAGTACACAATCTTTAAATATATACTAAAGATATGTAATGCATCAATACAACAATCTGTATACAACAAAACAGAATAAAAGCCAAACAAAAGCACTGTTAGGTAAAGCATAACAAGCACATGGAAACATCCTTTCTGTTTATGGCAGACCTTCTACGCCTTATCTTGGGAGGCCTCGTCCTTGGACGAGTGTCCACAGCACTCAGGACAGCAGCAGCAGCTGTGGCAGCAGTACCGTTGAAGTCGACTCAGAAGTCTTGTTGAGCCCCTTCCAGCCTGAGGCTCTTGTTCGTTTACTGTCCCACCCTGTGGCTGTACCTCTCTGTGGGGATCTGGCCCTGTCTGCATGGCTCTATCGTTAGTCCATCTTCGGAATCTGCTTCCTTTCAGTTTCTCAAGCTCTCCAAGCAGCTGTGCTCTAAGTTGCTCAAGCTCTCTGTATTTGTCAGCTAGCATCTTTCGGTTGCTTGGCTGCTGGTGGATTCGGTCTTCCTCTTGCGAATCTATGCTCGTTGTCTGCGAGGGCTCTTTGTCCTCTCTTTGCAAGTGAGGCCTCTTGACTATGTCGCGAAGGGTCTGCAGCTTCTGCTCCAGGTTCTTTCTCATCTTGGTACCTCTGCTCTTCATGTGGTCGATCTCCCTCCGTTCCATTCTTGTCTCTTTCCACATCTTCCGCAATTTATCTTGGTTAGAGACATGTTCTTTTGTAGAAATGTTTTCAGCTGTTGTGGCGTTCTCTTGGTGGTCATCGTTATCATTGTGTTGTATGGGATCCTCATTTTTTATTATTTTAAAGCTCTCGTCGGCAGCACTTTGGGGAATTTCGGGGCCTTTTTGTTTGATCTGCTCTTGAGGAAAGTTAGTCTGGGTTTGAACAGAGATATGTTCAATTTTTCCCTTGTTTCTCTTAACATCCCACAGAAGTTTTGCGACAACGTCATATTGAGCTTTCAAATCTACCTTAATTTTGTCAAGATGTAAATAAGAATTCAGCATAGTTTTCCATTTATCATTACATTCTTGTTGTTTAATTTTGATTTCCTCATGTTTTCTTACTGTACATTGTAATATAATTATCAGCTCTTTGAGTTTTAAGGATAGTGTATTCAGGTTCTCTCTTTCTTTTCCGGCTTTCATATAAGATTGATCTCTCTCCTGTGCCTCTGTATCTTTCTGGATTTCAGACCTCATGGTATCCAAATCAAGGTTGTCTTTGTTGATTTTTTCTTTAACTGTGTCAAGACATTTGCTTTGCCTGTCTACTGCTTCCTTTTCCATTTTTAGATCTTGCTTCTCCAGTAAAAGCTCCTTGTTCCAATTCTTTTGCATTTCTTGTTTTTGTGCCATCACGTCCGATTTCATATTCATCAGATCTTCTCTTTGTCTTTTTATCTGTTTGAAATGCTTGTCAATCTTCAATTTCTGCTGTTCAATTTCTTTTTTCTGAATTTCCAAGATAGTTGTCTGATTTTGTGCATCCAGAATCTTCTGCTCTATTAATTGCCTCTTCATTGTAATGTCTTGATGTGTCTTTTCAACCAACTCTTTTATTGCCTCTTTCATAATTGTGTTGTGTCTTATCGTTTGCATGGCCTCTTCTTCTCTCATCCTTACTTCCGACAAATCTCTTTCTAGCATCGTCCTTTCGTCCACGGCCTTTCTTCGCGCTTCATGAATATCAAGCTTCTCTTGTTCAAGCTGTGCTGTCCCTTCAAAGATTCTTTCCACGATCACTTTAAGCTCCTCCTTCTTATTCATGACATCACTCTTAAAATGTTGAACTTCCTCCTGTTGTTTTATTAGATTTTCCTGCCCAATTTGGAGATCATCAGTCAATCGTTTCAGGTCACTGTCTAGAAGCTCTTGTTGTTTCTGTTTTTGGGCCATGTGTTGTATCTCTTTCTGAAGTTCTTGGATTTTCTTTAGGCCTTCAAGAAGTAAATGGTCCATCTTTTCTCTGTCACTGTTCAAATCGCTCTGTAGACCATGAACTTTGTCTTGTTTTTCTTGGAGTTCCGCCTTTGCCATTTCAAGTCTTTCTTTTTCAACTTTCACAAAAGATTGATCTCTTTCTAGTATCTCAGTTTGTTCCCGGTTCTTTTCTTTCTCTATTTCCAGTATCTCTGTTTCTTTCTGGATTTCGGACCTCATGATATCCAAATCAAGGTTGTCTTTGTTGATTGTTTCTTTAACTGTGTCCAAATATTTCCTTTGCCTGTCTACTGCTTCCTTTTCCGTATTGAGATCTTGTTTCTCCAGTAGCAGCTCCTCGTTCCAATTCTTTTGCATTTCTTGTTTTTGTACCATCATGTCCGATTTCATATTGATCAGATCTTCTCTGTTTCGTTGTATTTGTTCAAAGTGTGTGTCAATCTCCAATTTCTGCTCTTCCATTTCTTTTTTCTGAATTTCAAAGATAATTGTCAGATTTTGTGCATCCAGAATCTTCTGCTCTATTAATTGCCTCTTCATTGTAATGTGTTGATGTGTCTTTTCAACCAACTCTTTTATTGCCTCTTTCATAATTGTGTTGTGTCTTATCGTTTGCATGGCCTCTTCTTCTCTCATCCTTACTTCCGACAAATCTCTTTCTAGCATCGTCCTTTCGTCCACGGCCTTTCTTCGCGCTTCATGAATATCAAGCTTCTCTTGTTCAAGCTGTGCTGTCCCTTCAAAGATTCTTTCCACGATCACTTTAAGCTCCTCCTTCTTGTTCATGACATCACTCTTAAAACGTTGAACTTCCTCCTGTTGTTTTATTAGATTTTCCTGCCCAATTTGGAGATCATCAGTCAATCGTTTCAGGTCGCTGTCTAGAAGCTCTTGTAGTTTCTGTTTTTGGGCCATGTGTTGTATCTCTTTATGAAGTTCTTGGATTTTCTTTAGGCCTTCAAGAAGTAAATGGTCCATCTTTTCTCTGTCACTGTTCAAATCGCTCTGTAGACCATGAACTTTGTCTTGTTTTTCTTGGAGTTCCGCCTTTGCCATTTCAAGTCTTTCTTTTTCAACTTTCACAAAAGATTGATCTCTTTCTAGTATCTCAGTTTGTTCCCGGATCTTTTTTTTCTCTCTTTCCAGTATCTCTGTTTCTTTCTGGATTTCGGACCTCATGATATCCAAATCAAGGTTGTCTTTGTTGATTGTTTCTTTAACTGTGTCCAAATATTTCCTTTGCCTGTCTACTGCTTCCTTTTCCGTATTGAGATCTTGTTTCTCCAGTAGCAGCTCCTCGTTCCAATTCTTTTGCATTTCTTGTTTTTGTACAATCATGTCCGATTTCATATTGATCAGATCTTCTCTGTGTCGTTGTATTTGTTCAAAGTGTGTGTCAATCTCCAATTTCTGCTGTTCAATTTCTTTTTTCTGAATTTCCAAGATAGTTGTCAGATTTTGTGCATTCAGAATCTTCTGCTCTATTAATTGCCTCTTCATTGTAATGTGTTGATGTGTCTTTTCAACCAACTCTTTTATTGCCTCTTTCATAATTGTGTTGTGTCTTATCGTTTGCATGGCCTCTTCTTCTCTCATCGTTACTTCCGACAAATCTCTTTCTAGCATCGTCCTTTCGTCCACGGCCTTTCTTCGCGCTTCATGAATATCAAGCTTCTCTTGTTCAAGCTGTGCTGTCCCTTCAAAGATTCTTTCCACAATCACTTTAAGCTCCTCCTTCTTGTTCATGACATCACTCTTAAAACGTTGAACTTCCTCCCGTTGTTTTATTAGATTTTCCAGCCCAATTTGGAGATCATCAGTCAATCGTTTCAGGTCGCTGTCTAGAAGCTCTTGTAGTTTCTGTTTTTGGGCCATGTGTTGTATCTCTTTATGAAGTTCTTGGATTTTCTTTAAGCCTTCAAGAAGTAAATGGTCCATCTTTTCTTTGTGACCGTTCAAATCGCTCTGTAGACCATGAACTTTGTCTTGCTTTTCTTGGAGTTCCGCCTTTGCCATTTCAAGTCTTTCTTTTTCTACTTTCACAAAAGATTGATCTCTTTCTAGTATCTCAGTTTGTTCCCGGATCTTTTCTTTCTCTCTTTCCAGTGCCTCTGTTTCTTTCTGGATTTCAGACCTCATGATATCCAAGTCAAGGTTGTCTTTGTTGATTGTTTCTTTAACTGTGTCTAGATACTTGCTTTGCCTGTCCACTGCTTCCTTTTCCGTATTGAGATCTTGTTTCTCCAGTAGGAGCTCCTCGTTCCAATTCTTTTGCAATTCTTGTTTTTGTACCATCATGTCCGATTTCATATTGATCAGATCTTCTCTGTGTCTTTGTATTTGTTCAAAGTGTGTGTCAATCTCCAATTTCTGCTCTTCCATTTCTTTTTGCTGGAATTCCAAGTTAGTTGTCTGATTATGTGCATCCTGAATCTTCAGCTCTATGAATTGCATCTTCATTGTAATGTCTTGATGTGTCTTTTCAACCAACTCTTTTATTGCCTCTTTCATAATTGTGTTGTGTCTTATCGTTTGCATGGCCTCTTCTTCTCTCATCCTTACTTCCGACAAATCTCTTTCTAGCATCGTCCTTTCGTCCAAGGCCTTTCTTCGCTCTTCATGAATATCAAGCTTCTCTTGTTCAAGCTGTGCTGTCCCTTCAAAGATTCTTTCCACGATCACTTTAAGCTCCTCCTTCTTATTCATGACATCACTCTTAAAACGTTGAACTTCCTCCTGTTGTTTTATTAGATTTTCCTGCCCAATTTGGAGATCATCAGTCAATCGTTTCAGGTCACTGTCTAGAAGCTCTTGTTGTTTCTGTTTTTGGGCCATGTGTTGTATCTCTTTATGAAGTTCTTGGATTTTCTTTAGGCCTTCAAGAAGTAAATGGTCCATCTTTTCTCTGTCACTGTTCAAATCGCTCTGTAGACCATGAACTTTGTCTTGTTTTTCTTGGAGTTCCGCCTTTGCCATTTCAAGTCTTTCTTTTTCAACTTTCACAAAAGATTGATCTCTTTCTAGTATCTCAGTTTGTTCCCGGATCTTTTCTTTCTCTCTATCCAGTATCTCTGTTTCTTTCTGGATTTCGGACTTCATGATATCCAAATCAAGGTTGTCTTTGTTGATTGTTTCTTTAACTGTGTCCAAATATTTCCTTTGCCTGTCTACTGCTTCCTTTTCCGTATTGAGATCTTGTTTCTCCAGTAGCAGCTCCTCGTTCCAATTCTTTTGCATTTCTTGTTTTTGTACCATCATGTCCGATTTCATATTGATCAGATCTTCTCTGTGTCGTTGTATTTGTTCAAAGTGTGTGTCAATCTCCAATTTCAGCTCTTCCATTCCTTTTTGCTGATTTTCCATGATAGTTGTCTGATTTTGTGCATCCAGAATCTTCTGCTCTATTAAATGCATCTTCATTGTAATGTCTTGATGTGTCTTTTCAACCAAGTCTTTTATTGCCTCTTTCATAATTGTGTTGTGTCTTATCGTTTGCATGGCCTCTTCTTCTATCATCCTTACTTCCGACAAATCTCTTTCTAGCATCGTCCTTTCGCCCATGGCCTTTCTTCGCTCTTCATAAATATCAAGCTTCTCTTGTTCAAGCTGTGCTGTATCTTCAAAGATTCTTTCCATGATCACATTAAGCTCCTCCTTCTTATTCATGACATCACTCTTAAAACGTTGAACTTCCTCCTGTTGTTTTATTAGATTTTCCTGCCCAATTTGGAGATCATCAGTCAATCGTTTCAGGTCACTGTCTAGAAGCTCTTGTTGTTTCTGTTTTTGGGCCATGTGTTGTATCTCTTTCTGAAGTTCTTGGATTTTCTTTTGGCCTTCAAGAAGTAAATGGTCCATCTTTTCTCTGTGACTGTTCAAATCGCTCTGTAGACCATGAACTTTTTCTTGCTTTTCTTGGAGTTCCGCCTTTGCCATTTCAAGTCTTTCTTTTGCTACTTTCACAAAAGATTGATCTCTTTCTAGTATCTCAGTTTGTTCCCGGATCTTTTCTTTCTCTCTTTCCAGTGCCTCTGTTTCTTTCTGGATTTCAGACCTCTTGATATCCAAGTAGAGGTTGTCTTTGTTGATTGTTTCTTTAACTGTGTCCAGATATTTGCTTTGTCGGACTACTGCTTCCTTTTCCGTATTGAGATCTTGTTTCTCCAGTAGCAGCTCCTCGTTCCAATTCTTTTGCATTTCTTGTTTTTGTACCATCATGTCCGATGTCATATTGATCAGATCTTCTCCGTGTCTTTGTATTTGTTCAAAGTGTGTGTCAATCTCCAATTTTTGCTCTTCCATTTCTTTTTGCTGGAATTCCAAGTTAGTCGTCTGATTTTGTGCATCCAGAATCTTCTGCTCTATGAATTGCATCTTCATTGTAATGTCTTGATGTGTCTTTTCAACCAGCTCTTTTATTGCCTCTTTCATATTTGTGTTGTGTCTTATCGTTTGCATGGCCTCTTCTTCTCTCATCCTTCCTTCCGACAAATCTCTTTCTAGCATCGTCCTTTCGTCCAAGGCCTTTCTTCGCTCTTCATGAATATCAAGCTTCTCTTGTTCAAGCTGTGCTGTCTCTTCAAAGATTCTTTCCATGATCACTTTAAACTCCTCCTTCTTATTCATGACATCACTCTTAAAACGTTGAACTTCCTCCTGTTGTTTTATTAGATTTTCCTGCCCAATTTGGAGATCATCAGTCAATCGTTTCAGGTCACTGTCTAGAAGCTCTTGTTGTTTCTGTTTTTGGGCCATGTGTTGTATCTCTTTATGAAGTTCTTGGATTTTCTTTAGGCCTTCAAGAAGTAAATGGTCCATCTTTTCTCTGTCACTGTTCAAATCGCTCTGTAGACCATGAACTTTGTCTTGTTTTTCTTGGAGTTCCGCCTTTGCCATTTCAAGTCTTTCTTTTTCTACTCTCACAAAAGATTGATCTCTTTCTAGTATCTCAGTTTGTTCCCGGATCTTTTCTTTCTCTCTTTCCAGTGCCTCTGTTTCTTTCTGGATTTCAGACCTCATGATATCCAAGTCAAGGTTGTCTTTGTTGATTATTTCTTTAACTGTGTCCAGATATTTGCTTTGCCTGTCTACTGCTTCCTTTTCCGTATTGAGATCTTGTTTCTCCAGTAGCAGCTCCTCATTCCAATTCTTTTGCATTTCTTGTTTTTGTACCATCATGTCCGATTTCATATTGATCAGATCTTCTCTGTGTCTTTGTATTTGTTCAAAATGTGTGTCAATCTCCAATTTCTGCTCTTCCATTTCTTTTTGCTGAATTTCCAAGTTAGTTGTCTGATTTTGTGCATCCAGAATCTTCTGCTCTATGAATTGCATCTTCATTGTAATGTCTTGATGCGTCTTTTCAACCAATTCTTTTATTGCCTCTTTCATATTTGTGTTGTGTCTTATCGTTTGCATGGCCTCTTCTTCTCTCATCCTTACTTCCGACAAATCTCTTTCTAGCATCGTCCTTTCGTCCACGGCCTTTCTTCGCGCTTCATGAATATCAAGCTTCTCTTGTTCAAGCTGTGCTGTCCCTTCAAAGATTCTTTCCACGATCACTTTAAGCTCCTCCTTCTTATTCATGACATCACTCTTAAAACGTTGAACACCCTCCTGTTGTTTAATTAGATTTTCCTGCCCAATTTGGAGATCATCAGTCAATCGTTTCAGGTCACTGTCTAGAAGCTCTTGTTGTTTCTGTTTCTGGACCATGTGTTGTATCTCTTTATGAAGTTCTTGGATTTTCTTTTGGCCTTCAAGAAGTAAATGGTCCATCTTTTCTCTGTCACTGTTCAAATCGCTCTGTAGACCATGAACTTTGTCTTGCTTTTCTTGGAGTTCCGCCTTTGCCATTTCAAGTCTTTCTTTTTCTACTTTCACAAAAGATTGATCTCTTTCTATTATCTCAGTTTGTTCCTGGATCTTTTCTTTCTCTCTTTCCAGTGCCTCTGTTTCATTCTGAATTTCAGACCTCATGATATCCAAGTCAAGGTTGTCTTTGTTGATTGTTTCTTTAACTGTGTCCAGATATTTGCTTTGCCTGTCTACTGCTTCCTTTTCCGTATTGAGATCTTGTTTCTCCAGTAGCAGATCCTCGTTCCAATTCTTTTGCATTTCTTTTTTTTGTACCATCATGTCCGATTTCATATTGATCAGATCTTCTCTGTGTCTTTGTATTTTTTCAAAGTGTGTGTCAATCTCCAATTTCTGCTCTTCCATTTCTTTTTGCTGAATTTCCAAGTTAGTTGTCTGATTTTGTGCATCCAGAATCTTCTGCTCTATGAATTGCATCTTCATTGTAATGTCTTGATGTGTCTTTTCAACCAGCTCTTTTATTGCCTCTTTCATATTTGTGTTGTGTCTTATCGTTTGCATGGCCTCTTCTTCTCTCATCCTTACTTCCGACAAATCTCTTTCTAGCACCGTCCTTTCGTCCAAGGCCTTTCTTCGCTCTTCATGAATATCAAGCTTCTCTTGTTCAAGCTGTGCTGTCTCTTCAAAGATTCTTTCCATGATCACTTTAAGCTCCTCCTTCTTATTCATGACATCACTCTTACAACGTTGAACTTCCTCCTGTTGTTTTATTAGATTTTCCTGCCCAATTTGGAGATCATCAGTCAATCGTTTCAGGTCACTGTCTAGAAGCTCATGTTGTTTCTGTTTTTGGGCCATCTGTTGTATCTGTTTATGAAGTTCTTGGATTTTCTTTTGGCCTTCAAGAAGTAAATGGTCCATCTTTTCTCTGTCACTGTTCAAATCGCTCTGTAGACCATGAACTTTGTCTTGCTTTTCTTGGAGTTCCGCCTTTGCCATTTCAAGTCTTTCTTTTTCTACTCTCACAAAAGATTGATCTCTTTCTAGTATCTCAGTTTGTTCCCATATCTTTTCTTTGTCTCTTTCCAGTGCCTCTGTTTCTTTCTGGATTTCAGACCTCATGATATCCAAGTCAAGGTTGTCTTTGTTGATTATTTCTTTAACTGTGTCCAGATATTTGCTTTGCCTGTCTACTGCTTCCTTTTCCGTATTGAGATCTTGTTTCTCCAGTAGCAGCTCCTCGTTCCAATTCTTTTGCATTTCTTGTTTTTGTACCATCATATCCGATTTCATATTGATCAGATCTTCTCTGTGTCTTTGTATTTGTTCAAAGTGTGTGTCAATCTCCAATTTCTGCTCTTCCATTTCTTTTTGCTGAATTTCCAAGTTAGTTGTCTGATTTTGTGCATCCAGAATCTTCTGCTCTATGAATTGCATCTTCATTGTAATGTCTTGATGTGTCTTTTCAACCAGCTCTTTTATTGCCTCTTTCATATTTGTGTTGTGTCTTATCGTTTGCATGGCCTCTTCTTCTCTCATCCTTACTGCCGACAAATCTCTTTCTAGCATCGTCCTTTCGTCCAAGGCCTTTCTTCGCTCTTCATGAATATCAAGCTTCTCTTGTTCAAGCTGTGCTGTCTCTTCAAAGATTCTTTCCATGATCACTTCAAGCTCCTCCTTCTTATTCATGACATCACTCTTAAAACGTTGAACTTCCTCCTGTTGTTTTATTAGATTTTCCTGCCCAATTTGGAGTTCATCAGTCAATCGTTTCAGGTCACTGTCTAGAAGCTCTTGTTGTTTCTGTTTTTGGGCCATGTGTTGTATCTCGTTATGAAGTTCTTGGATTTTCTTTTGGCCTTCAAGAAGTAAATGGTCCATCTTTTCTCTGTCACTGTTCAAATCGCTCTGTAGACCATGAACTTTGTCTTGCTTTTCTTGGAGTTCCGCCTTTGCCATTTCAAGTCTTTCTTTTTCTACTCTCACAAAAGATTGATCTCTTTCTAGTATCTCAGTTTGTTCCCGGATCTTTTCTTTCTCTCTTTCCAGTGCTTCTGTTTCTTTCTGGATTTCAGACCTCATGATATCCAAGTCAAGGTTGTCTTTGTTGATTATTTCTTTAACTGTGTCCAGATATTTGCTTTGCCTGTCTACTGCTTCCTTTTCCGTATTGAGATCTTGTTTCTCCAGTAGCAGCTCCTCGTTCCAATTCTTTTGCATTTCTTGTTTTTGTACCATCATGTCCGATTTCATATTCATCAGATCTTCTCTGTGTCTTTGTATTTTTTCAAAGTGTGTGTCAATCTCCAATTTCTGCTCTTCCATTTCTTTTTGCTGAATTTCCAAGTTAGTTGTCTGATTTTGTGCATCCAGAATCTTCTGCTCTATGAATTGCATCTTCATTGTAATGTCTTGATGTGTCGTTTCAACCAGCTCTTTTATTGCCTCTTTCATATTTGTGTTGTGTCTTATCGTTTGCATGGCCTCTTCTTCTCTCATCCTTACTTCCGACAAATCTCTTTCTAGCATCGTCCTTTCGTCCAAGGCCTTTCTTCGCTCTTCATGAATATCAAGCTTCTCTTGTTCAAGCTGTGCTGTCTCTTCAAAGATTCTTTCCATGATCACTTTAAGCTCCTCCTTCTTATTCATGACATCACTCTTAAAACGTTGAACTTCCTCCTGTTGTTTTATTAGATTTTCCTGCCCAATTTGGAGATCATCAGTCAATCGTTTCAGGTCACTGTCTAGAAGCTCTTGTTGTTTCTGTTTTTGGGCCATGTGTTGTATCTCTTTATGAAGTTCTTGGATTTTCTTTTGGCCTTCAAGAAGTAAATGGTCCATCTTTTCTCTGTCACTGTTCAAATCGCTCTGTAGACCATGAACTTTGTCTTGCTTTTCTTGGAGTTCCGCCTTTGCCATTTCAAGTCTTTCTTTTTCTACTCTCACAAAAGATTGATCGCTTTCTAGTATCTCAGTTTGTTCCCGGATCTTTTCTTTCTCTCTTTCCAGTGCCTCTGTTTCTTTCTGGATTTCAGACCTCATGAAATCCAAGTCAAGGTTGTCTTTGTTGATTATTTCTTTAACTGTGTCCAGATATTTGCTTTGCCTGTCTACTGCTTCCTTTTCCGTATTGAGATCTTGTTTCTCCAGTAGCAGCTCCTCGTTCCAATTCTTTTGCATTTCTTGTTTTTGTACCATCATGTCCGATTTCATATTGATCAGATCTTCTCTGTGTCTTTGTATTTGTTCAAAATGTGTGTCATTCTCCAATTTCTGCTCTTCCATTTCTTTTTGCTGAATTTCCAAGTTAGTTGTCTGATTTTGTGCATCCAGAATCTTCTGCTCTATGAATTGCATCTTCAATGTAATGTCTTGATGTGTCTTTTCAACCAATTCTTTTATTGCCTCTTTCATATTTGTGTTGTGTCTGATCGTTTGCATGGCCTCTTCTTCTCTCATCCTTACTTCCGACAAATCTCTTTCTAGCATCGTCCTTTCGTCCAAGGCCTTTCTTCGCTCTTCATGAATATCAAGCTTCTCTTGTTCAAGCTGTGCTGTCTCTTCTAAGATTCTTTCCATGATCACTTTAAGCTCCTCCTTCTTATTCATGACATCACTCTTAAAACGTTGAACGTCCTCCTGTTGTTTTATTAGATTTTCCTGCCCAATTTGGAGATCATCAGTCAATCGTTTCAGGTCACTGTCTAGAAGCTCTTGTTGTTTCTGTTTGTGGGCCATGTGTTGTATCTCTTTATGAAGTTCTTGGATTTTCTTTTGGCCTTCAAGAAGTAAATGGTCCATCTTTTCTCTGTCACTGTCCAAATCGCTCTGTAGACCATGAACTTTGTCTTCCTTTTCTTGGAGTTCCGCCTTTGCCATTTCAAGTCTTTCTTTTTCTACTCTCACAAAAGATTGATCTCTTTCTAGTATCTCAGTTTGTTCCCGGATCTTTTCTTTCTCTCTTTCCAGTGCCTCTGTTTCTTTCTGGATTTCAGACCTCATGAAATCCAAGTCAAGGTTGTCTTTGTTGATTATTTCTTTAACTGTGTCCAGATACTTGCTTTGCCTGTCTACTGCTTCCTTTTCCGTATTGAGATCTTGTTTCTCCAGTAGCAGCTCCTCGTTCCAATTCTTTTGCATTTCTTGTTTTTGTACCATCATGTCCGATTTCATATTGATCAGATCTTCTCTGTGTCTTTGTATTTGTTCAAAATGTGTGTCAATCTCCAATTTCTGCTCTTCCATTTCTTTTTGCTGAATTTCCAAGTTAGTTGTCTGATTTTGTGCATCCAGAATCTTCTGCTCTATGAATTGCATCTTCATTGCAATGTCTTGATGTGTCTTTTCAACCAATTCCTTTATTGCCTCTTTCATATTTGTGTTGTGTCTTATCGTTTGCATGGCCTCTTCTTCTCTCATCCTTACTTCCGACAAATCTCCTTCCAGCATCGTCCTTTCGTCCAAAGCCTTTCTTCGCTCTTCATAAATATCAAGCTTTTCTTGTTCAAGCTGTGCTGTCCCTTCAAAGATTCTTTCCACGATCACTTTAAGCTCCTCCTTCTTATTGATGACATCACTCTTACAACGTTGAACTTCCTCCTGTTGTTTTATTAGATTTTCCTGCCCAATTTGGAGATCATCAGTCAATCGTTTCAGGTCACTGTCTAGAAGCTCATGTTGTTTCTGTTTTTGGGCCATGTGTTGTATCTCTTTATGAAGTTCTTGGATTTTCTTTTGGCCTTCAAGAAGTAAATGTTCCATCTTTTCTCTGTCACTGTTCAAATCGCTCTGTAGACCATGAACTTTGTCTTGCTTTTCTTGGAGTTCCGCCTTTGCCATTTCAAGTCTTTCTTTTTCTACTCTCACAAAAGATTGATCTCTTTCTAGTATCTCAGTTTGTTCCCATATCTTTTCTTTCTCTCTTTCCAGTGCCTCTGTTTCTTTCTGGATTTCAGACCTCATGATATCCAAGTCAAGGTTGTCTTTGTTGATTATTTCTTTAACTGTGTCCAGATATTTGCTTTGCCTGTCTACTGCTTCCTTTTCCGTATTGAGATCTTGTTTCTCCAGTAGCAGCTCCTCGTTCCAATTCTTTTGCATTTCTTGTTTTTGTACCATCATGTCCGATTTCAAATTGATCAGATCTTCTCTGTGTCTTTGTATTTGTTCAAAGTGTGTGTCAATCTCCAATTTCTGCTCTTCCATTTCTTTTTGCTGAATTTCCAAGTTAGTTGTCTGATTTTGTGCATCGAGAATCTTCTGCTCTATGAATTGCATCTTCATTGTAATGTCTTGATGTGTCTTTTCAACCAACTCTTTTATTGCCTCTTTCATATTTGTGTTGTGTCTTATCGTTTGCATGGCCTCTTCTTCTCTCATCCTTACTTCCGACAAATCTCTTTCTAGCATCGTCCTTTCGTCCAAGGCCTTTCTTCGCTCTTCATGAATATCAAGCTTCTCTTGTTCAAGCTGTGCTGTCTCTTCAAAGATTCTTTCCATGATCACTTTAAGCTCCTCCTTCTTATTCATGACATCACTCTTAAAACGTTGAACTTCCTCCTGTTGTTTAATTAGATTTTCCTGCCCAATTTGGAGATCATCAGTCAATCGTTTCAGGTCACTGTCTAGAAGCTCTTGTTGTTTCTGTTTTTGGGCCATGTGTTGTATCTCTTTATGAAGTTCTTGGATTTTCTTTTGGCCTTCAAGAAGTAAATGGTCCATCTTTTCTCTGTCACTGTTCAAATCGCTCTGTAGACCGTGAACTTTGTCTTGCTTTTCTTGGAGTTCCGCCTTTGCCATTTCAAGTCTTTCTTTTTCTACTATCACAAAAGATTGATCTCTTTCTAGTATCTCAGTTTGTTCCCGGATCTTTTCTTTCTCTCTTTCCAGTGCCTCTGTTTCTTTCTGGATTTCAGACCTCATGATATCCAAATCAAGGTTGTCTTTGTTGATTGTTTCTTTAACTGTGTCCAGATATTTGCTTTGCCTGTCTACTGCTTCCTTTTCCGTATTGGGATCTTGTTTCTCCAGTCGCAGCTCCTCGTTCCAATTCTTTTGCATTTCTTGTTTTTGTACCATCATGTCGGATCTCATATTGATCAGATCTTCTCTGTGTCTTTGTATTTGTTCAAAGTTTGTTTCAATCTCCAATTTCTGCTCTTCCATTTCTTTTTGCTGAATTTCCAAGTTAGTTGTCTGATTTTGTGCATCCAGAATCTTCTGCTCTATGAATTGCATCTTCATTGTAATGTCTTGATGTGTCTTTTCAACCAACTCTTTTATTGCCTCTTTCATATTTGTGTTGTGTCTTATCGTTTGCATTGCCTCTTCTTCTCTCATCCTTACTTCCGACCAATCTCTTTCTAGCATCGTCCTTTCGTCCAAGGCCTTTCTTCGCTCTTCATGAATATCAAGCTTCTCTTGTTCAAGCTGTGCTGTCTCTTCAAAGATTATTTCCATGATCACTTTAAGCTCCTCCTTCTTATTCATGACATCACTCTTAAAACGTTGAACTTCCTCCTGTTGTTTTATTAGATTTTCCTGCCCAATTTGGAGATCATCAGTCAATCGTTTCAGGTCACTGTCTAGAAGCTCTTGTTGTTTCTGTTTTTGGGCCATGTGTTGTATCTCTTTATGAAGTTCTTGGATTTTCTTTTGGCCTTCAAGAAGTAAATGGTCCATCTTTTCTCTGTCACTGTTCAAATCGCTCTGTAGACCAGTGAACTTTGTCTTGCTTTTCTTGGAGTTCCGCCTTTGACATTTCAAGTCTTTCTTTTTCTACTTTCACAAAAGATTGATCTTTTTCTAGTATCTCAGTTTGTTCCTGGATCTTTTCTTTCTCTCTTTCCAGTGCCTCTGTTTCTTTCTGGATTTCAGACCTCATGATATCCAAGTCAAGGTTGTCTTTGTTGATTGTTTCTTTAACTGTGTCCAGATATTTGCTATGCCTGTCTACTGCTTCCTTTTCCGTATTGAGATCTTGTTTCTCCAGTAGCAGCTCCTCGTTCCAATTCTTTTGCATTTCTTCTTTTTGTAATCATCATGTCCGATTTCATATTGATCAGATCTTCTCTGTGTCTTTGTATTTGTTCAAAATGTGTGTCAATCTCCAATTTCTGCTCTTCCATTTCTTTTTGCTGAATTTCCAAGTTAGTTGTCTGATTTTGTGCATCCAGAATATTCTGCTCTATGAATTGCATCTTCATTGTAATGTCTTGATGTGTCTTTTCAACCAAATCTTTTATTGCCTCTTTCATATTTGTGTTGTGTCTTATCGTTTGCATGGCCTCTTCTTCTCTCATCCTTACTTCCGACAAATCTCTTTCTAGCATCGTCCTTTCGTCCAAGGCCTTTCTTCGCTCTTCATGAATATCAAGCTTCTCTTGTTCAAGCTGTGCTGTCTCTTCAAAGATTCTTTCCATGATCACTTTAAGCTCCTCCTTCTTATTCATGACATCACTCTTAAAACGTTGAACTTCCTCCTGTTGTTTTAATTAGATTTTCCTGCCCAATTTGGAGATCATCAGTCAATCGTTTCAGGTCACTGTCTAGAAGCTCTTGTTGTTTCTGTTTTTGGGCCATGTGTTGTATCTCTTTACTGAAGTTCTTGGATTTTCTTTTGGCCTTCAAGAAGTAAATGGTCCATCTTTTCTCTGTCACTGTTCAAATCGCTCTGTAGACCGTGAACTTTGTCTTGCTTTTCTTGGAGTTCCGCCTTTGCCATTTCAAGTCTTTCTTTTTCTACTATCACAAAAGATTGATCTCTTTCTAGTATCTCAGTTTGTTCCCTGATCTTTTCTTTCTCTCTTTCCAGTGCCTCTGTTTCTTTCTGGATTTCAGACCTCATGATATCCAAATCAAGGTTGTCTTTGTTGATTGTTTCTTTAACTGTGTCCAGATATTTGCTTTGCCTGTCTACTGCTTCCTTTTCCGTATTGAGATCTTGTTTCTCCAGTAGCAGCTTCCTCGTTCCAATTCTTTTGCATTTCTTGTTTTTGTACCATCATGTCCGATCTCATATTGATCAGATCTTCTCTGTGTCTTTGTATTTGTTCAAATGTTTGTTTCAATCTCCAATTTCTGCTCTTCCATTTCTTTTTGCTGAATTTCCAAGTTAGTTGTCTGATTTTGTGCATCCAGAATCTTCTGCTCTATGAATTGCATCTTCATTGTAATGTCTTGATGTGTCTTTTCAATCCAACTCTTTTATTGCCTCTTTCATATTTGTGTTGTGTCTTATCGTTTGCATGGCCTCTTCTTCTCTCATCCTTACTTCCGACCAATCTCTTTCCTAGCATCGTCCTTTCGTCCAAGGCCTTTCTTCGCTCTTCATGAATATCAAGCTTCTCTTGTTCAAGCTGTGCTGTCTCTTCAAAGATTCTTTCCATGATCACTTTAAGCTCCTCCTTCTTATTCATGACATCACTCTTAAAACGTTGAACTTCCTCCTGTTGTTTTATTCGATTTTCCTGCCCAATTTGGAGATCATTAGTCAATCGTTTCAGGTCACTGTCTAGAAGCTCTTGTTGTTTCTGTTTTTGGTTCATGTGTTGTATCTCTTTATGAAGTTCTTGGATTTTCTTTTGGCCTTCAAGAAGTAAATGGTCCATCTTTTCTCTGTCACTGTTCAAATCGCTCTGTAGACCGTGAACTTTGTCTTGCTTTTCTTGGAGTTCCGCCTTTGCCATTTCAAGTTTTTCTTTTTCTACTATCACAAAAGATTGATCTCTTTCTAGTATCTCAGTTTGTTCCCGGATCTTTTCTTTCTCTCTTTCCAGTGCCTCTGTTTCTTTCTGGATTTCAGACCTCATGATATCCAAGTCAAGGTTGTCTTTGTTGATTGTTTCTTTGACTGTGTCCAGATATTTGCTTTGCCTGTCTACTGCTTCCTTTTCCGTATTGAGATCTTGTTTCTCCAGTAGCAGCTCCTCGTTCCAATTCTTTTGCATTTCTTGTTTTTGTACCATCATGTCCGATTTCAAATTGATCAGATCTTCACTGAGTCTTTGTATTTGTTCAAAGTGTGTGTCAATCTCCAATTTCTGCTCTTCCATTTCTTTTTGCTGAACGTCCAAGTTAGTTGTCTGATTTTGTGCATCGAGAATCTTCTGCTCTATGAATTGCATCTTCATTGTAATGTCTTGATGTGTCTTTTCAACCAACTCTTTTATTGCCTCTTTCATATTTGTGTTGTGTCTTATCGTTTGCATGGCCTCTTCTTCTCTCATCCTTACTTCCGACAAATCTCTTTCTAGCATCGTCCTTTCGTCCAAGGCCTTTCTTCGCTCTTCATGAATATCAAGCTTCTCTTGTTCAAGCTGTGCTGTCTCTTCAAAGATTCTTTCCATGATCACTTTAAGCTCCTCCTTCTTATTCATGACATCACTCTTAAAACGTTGAACTTCCTCCTGTTGTTTAATTAGATTTTCCTGCCCAATTTGGAGATCATCAGTCAATTGTTTCAGGTCACTGTCTAGAAGCTCTTGTTGTTTCTGTTTTTGGGCCATGTGTTGTATCTCTTTATGAAGTTCTTGGATTTTCTTTTGGCCTTCAAGAAGTAAATGGTCCATCTTTTCTCTGTCACTGTTCAAATCGCTCTGTAGACCGTGAACTTTGTCTTGCTTTTCTTGGAGTTCCGCCTTTGCCATTTCAAGTCTTTCTTTTTCTACTATCACAAAAGATTGATCTCTTTCTAGTATCTCAGTTTGTTCCCGGATCTTTTCTTTCTCTCTTTCCAGTGCCTCTGTTTCTTTCTGGATTTCAGACCTCATGATATCCAAATCAAGGTTGTCTTTGTTGATTGTTTCTTTAACTGTGTCCAGATATTTGCTTTGCCTGTCTACTGCTTCCTTTTCCGTATTGAGATCTTGTTTCTCCAGTAGCAGCTCCTCGTTCCAATTCTTTTGCATTTCTTTTTTTTGTACCATCATGTCGGATCTCATATTGATCAGATCTTCTCTGTGTCTTTGTATTTGTTCAAAGTTTATTTCAATCTCCAATTTCTGCTCTTCCATTTCTTTTTGCTGAATTTCCAAGTTAGTTGTCTGATTTTGTGCATCCAGAATCTTCTGCTCTATGAATTGCATCTTCATTGTAATGTCTTGATGTGTCTTTTCAACCAACTCTTTTATTGCCTCTTTCATATTTGTGTTGTGTCTTATCGTTTGCATTGCCTCTTCTTCTCTCATCCTTACTTCCGACCAA
The DNA here is from genome assembly GCF_902167405.1 of Gadus morhua. Classification (NCBI taxonomy): domain Eukaryota; kingdom Metazoa; phylum Chordata; class Actinopteri; order Gadiformes; family Gadidae; genus Gadus; species Gadus morhua. Next base: position 21,952,337 of record NC_044054.1, on the reverse strand, counting down.
TCTCTTTCTAGCATCGTCCTTTCGTCCAAGGCCTTTCTTCGCTCTTCATGAATATCAAGCTTCTCTTGTTCAAGCTGTGCTGTCTCTTCAAAGATTATTTCCATGATCACTTTAAGCTCCTCCTTCTTATTCAGGACATCACTCTTAAAACGTTGAACTTCCTCCTGTTGTTTTATTAGATTTTCCTGCCCAATTTGGAGATCATCAGTCAATCGTTTCAGGTCACTGTCTAGAAGCTCTTGTTGTTTCTGTTTTTGGGCCATGTGTTGTATCTCTTTATGAAGTTCTTGGATTTTCTTTTGGCCTTCAAGAAGTAAATGGTCCATCTTTTCTCTGTCACTGTTCAAATCGCTCTGTAGACCATGAACTTTGTCTTGCTTTTCTTGGAGTTCCGCCTTTGACATTTCAAGTCTTTCTTTTTCTACTTTCACAAAAGATTGATCTTTTTCTAGTATCTCAGTTTGTTCCTGGATCTTTTCTTTCTCTCTTTCCAGCGCCTCTGTTTCTTTCTGGATTTCCGACCTCATGATATCCAAATCAAGGTTGTCTTTGTTGATTGTTTCTTTAACTGTGTCCAGATATTTGCTATGCCTGTCTACTGCTTCCTTTTCCGTATTGAGATCTTGTTTCTCCAGTAGCAGCTCCTCGTTCCAATTCTTTTGCATTTCTTCTTTTTGTATCATCATGTCCGATTTCATATTGATCAGATCTTCTCTGTGTCTTTGTATTTGTTCAAAATGTGTGTCAATCTCCAATTTCTGCTCTTCCATTTCTTTTTGCTGAATTTCCAAGTTAGTTGTCTGATTTTGTGCATCCAGAATATTCTGCTCTATGAATTGCATCTTCATTGTAATGGCTTGATGTGTCTTTTCCACCAAATCTTTTATTGCCTCTTTCATATTTGTGTTGTGTCTTATCGTTTGCATGGCCTCTTCTTCTCTCATCCTTACTTCCGACAAATCTCTTTCTAGCATCGTCCTTTCGTCCAAGGCCTTTCTTCGCTCTTCATGAATATCAAGCTTCTCTTGTTCAAGCTGTGCTGTCTCTTCAAAGATTCTTTCCATGATCACTTTAAGCTCCTCCTTCTTATTCATGACATCACTCTTAAAACGTTGAACTTCCTCCTGTTGTTTAATTAGATTTTCCTGCCCAATTTGGAGATCATCAGTCAATCGTTTCAGGTCACTGTCTAGAAGCACTTGTTGTTTCTGTTTTTGGGCCATGTGTTGTATCTCTTTACGAAGTTCTTGGATTTTCTTTTGGCCTTCAAGAAGTAAATGGTCCATCTTTTCTCTGTCACTGTTCAAATCGCTCTGTAGACCGTGAACTTTGTCTTGCTTTTCTTGGAGTTCCGCCTTTGCCATTTCAAGTCTTTCTTTTTCTACTATCACAAAAGATTGATCTCTTTCTAGTATCTCAGTTTGTTCCCGGATCTTTTCTTTCTCTCTTTCCAGTGCCTCTGTTTCTTTCTGGATTTCAGACCTCATGATATCCAAATCAAGGTTGTCTTTGTTGATTGTTTCTTTAACTGTGTCCAGATATTTGCTTTGCCTGTCTACTGCTTCCTTTTCCGTATTGAGATCTTGTTTCTCCAGTAGCAGCTTCTCGTTCCAATTCTTTTGCATTTCTTGTTTTTGTACCATCATGTCGGATCTCATATTGATCAGATCTTCTCTGTGTCTTTGTATTTGTTCAAAGTTTGTTTCAATCTCCAATTTCTGCTCTTCCATTTCTTTTTGCTGAATTTCCAAGTTAGTTGTCTGATTTTGTGCATCCAGAATCTTCTGCTCTATGAATTGCATCTTCATTGTAATGTCTTGATGTGTCTTTTCAACCAACTCTTTTATTGCCTCTTTCATATTTGTGTTGTGTCTTATCGTTTGCATGGCCTCTTCTTCTCTCATCCTTACTTCCGACCAATCTCTTTCTAGCATCGTCCTTTCGTCCAAGGCCTTTCTTCGCTCTTCATGAATATCAAGCTTCTCTTGTTCAAGCTGTGCTGTCTCTTCAAAGATTATTTCCATGATCACTTTAAGCTCCTCCTTCTTATTCAGGACATCACTCTTAAAACGTTGAACTTCCTCCTGTTGTTTTATTAGATTTTCCTGCCCAATTTGGAGATCATCAGTCAATCGTTTCAGGTCACTGTCTAGAAGCTCTTGTTGTTTCTGTTTTTGGGCCATGTGTTGTATCTCTTTATGAAGTTCTTGGATTTTCTTTTGGCCTTCAAGAAGTAAATGGTCCATCTTTTCTCTGTCACTGTTCAAATCGCTCTTTAGACCATGAACTTTGTCTTGCTTTTCTTGGAGTTCCGCCTTTGCCATTTCAAGTCTTTCTTTTTCTACTTTCACAAAAGATTGATCTCTTTCTAGTATCTCAGTTTGTTCCCGGATCTTTTCTTTCTCTCTTTCCAGTGCCTCTGTTTCTTTCTGGATTTCAGACCTCATGATATCCAAATCAAGGTTGTCTTTGTTGATTGTTTCTTTAACTGTGTCCAGATATTTGCTTTGCCTGTCTACTGCTTCCTTTTCCGTGTTGAGATCTTGTTTCTCCAGTAGCAGCTCCTCGTTCCAATTCTTTTGCATTTCTTCTTTTTGTATCATCATGTCCGATTTCATATTGATCAGATCTTCTCTGTGTCTTTGTATTTGTTCAAAATGTGTGTCAATCTCCAATTTCTGCTCTTCCATTTCTTTTTGCTGAATTTCCAAGTTAGTTGTCTGATTTTGTGCATCCAGAATATTCTGCTCTATGAATTGCATCTTCATTGTAATGTCTTGATGTGTCTTTTCAACCAACTCTTTTATTGCCTCTTTCATATTTGTGTTGTGTCTTATCGTTTGCATGGCCTCTTCTTCTCTCATCCTTACTTCCGACCAATCTCTTTCTAGCATCGTCCTTTCGTCCAAGGCCTTTCTTCGCTCTTCATGAATATCAAGCTTCTCTTGTTCAAGCTGTGCTGTCTCTTCAAAGATTCTTTCCATGATCACTTTAAGCTCCTCCTTCTTATTCATGACATCACTCTTAAAACGTTGAACTTCCTCCTGTTGTTTTATTAGATTTTCCTGCCCAATTTGGAGATCATCAGTCAATCGTTTCAGGTCACTGTCTAGAAGCTCTTGTTGTTTCTGTTTTTGGTTCATGTGTTGTATCTCTTTATGAAGTTCTTGGATTTTCTTTTGGCCTTCAAGAAGTAAATGGTCCATCTTTTCTCTGTCACTGTTCAAATCGCTCTGTAGACCGTGAACTTTGTCTTGCTTTTCTTGGAGTTCCGCCTTTGACATTTCAAGTCTTTCTTTTTCTACTTTCACAAAAGATTGATCTTTTTCTAGTATCTCAGTTTGTTCCCGGATCTTTTCTTTCTCTCTTTCCAGTGCCTCTGTTTCTTTCTGGATTTCAGACCTCATGATATCCAAGTCAAGGTTGTCTTTGTTGATTGTTTCTTTAACTGTGTCCAGATATTTGCTTTGCCTGTCTACTGCTTCCTTTTCCGTATTGAGATCTTGTTTCTCCAGTAGCAGCTCCTCGTTCCAATTCTTTTGCATTTCTTGTTTTTGTACCATCATGTCCGATTTCAAATTGATCAGATCTTCCCTGTGTCTTTGTATTTGTTCAAAGTGTGTGTCAATCTCCAATTTCTGCTCTTCCATTTCTTTTTGCTGAACTTCCAAGTTAGTTGTCTGATTTTGTGCATCCAGAATATTCTGCTCTATGAATTGCATCTTCATTGTAATGTCTTGATGTGTCTTTTCAACCAACTCTTTTATTGCCTCTTTCATATTTGTGTTGTGTCTTATCGTTTGCATGGCCTCTTCTTCTCTCATCCTTACTTCCGACCAATCTCTTTCTAGCATCGTCCTTTCGTCCAAGGCCTTTCTTCGCTCTTCATGAATATCAAGCTTCTCTTGTTCAAGCTGTGCTGTCTCTTCAAAGATTATTTCCATGATCACTTTAAGCTCATCCTTCTTATTCAGGACATCACTCTTAAAACGTTGAACTTCCTCCTGTTGTTTTATTAGATTTTCCTGCCCAATTTGGAGATCATCAGTCAATCGTTTCAGGTCACTGTCTAGAAGCTCTTGTTGTTTCTGTTTTTGGGCCATGTGTTGTATCTCTTTATGAAGTTCTTGGATTTTCTTTTGGCCTTCAAGAAGTAAATGGTCCATCTTTTCTCTGTCACTGTTCATATCGCTCTGTAGACCATGAACTTTGTCTTGCTTTTCTTGGAGTTCCGCCTTTGACATTTCAAGTCTTTCTTTCTCTACTTTCACAAAAGATTGATCTTTTTCTAGTATCTCAATTTGTTCCTGGATCTTTTCTTTCTCTCTTTCCAGCGCCTCTGTTTCTTTCTGGATTTCCGACCTCATGATATCCAAATCAAGGTTGTCTTTGTTGATTGTTTCTTTAACTGTGTCCAGATATTTGCTTTGCCTGTCTACTGCTTCCTTTTCCGTATTGAGATCTTGTTTCTCCAGTAGCAGCTCCTCGTTCCAATTCTTTTGCATTTCTCCTTTTTGCATCATCATGTCCGATTTCATATTGATCAGATCTTCTCTGTGTCTTTGTATTTGTTCAAAATGTGTGTCAATCTCCAATTTCTGCTCTTCCATTTCTTTTTGCTGAATTTCCAAGTTAGTTGTCTGATTTTGTGCATCCAGAATATTCTGCTCTATGAATTGCATCTTCATTGTAATGGCTTGATGTGTCTTTTCCACCAAATCTTTTATTGCCTCTTTCATATTTGTGTTGTGTCTTATCGTTTGCATGGCCTCTTCTTCTCTCATCCTTACTTCCGACAAATCTCTTTCTAGCATCGTCCTTTCGTCCAAGGCCTTTCTTCGCTCTTCATGAATATCAAGCTTCTCTTGTTCAAGCTGTGCTGTCTCTTCAAAGATTCTTTCCATGATCACTTTAAGCTCCTCCTTCTTATTCATGACATCACTCTTAAAACGTTGAACTTCCTCCTGTTGTTTAATTAGATTTTCCTGCCCAATTTGGAGATCATCAGTCAATCGTTTCAGGTCACTGTCTAGAAGCACTTGTTGTTTCTGTTTTTGGGCCATGTGTTGTATCTCTTTATGAAGTTCTTGGATTTTCTTTTGGCCTTCAAGAAGTAAATGGTCCATCTTTTCTCTGTCACTGTTCAAATCGCTCTGTAGACCGTGAACTTTGTCTTGCTTTTGTTGGAGTTCCGCCTTTGCCATTTCAAGTCTTTCTTTTTCTACTATCACAAAAGATTGATCTCTTTCTAGTATCTCAGTTTGTTCCCGGATCTTTTCTTTCTCTCTTTCCAGTGCCTCTGTTTCTTTCTGGATTTCAGACCTCATGATATCCAAATCAAGGTTGTCTTTGTTGATTGTTTCTTTAACTGTGTCCAGATATTTGCTTTGCCTGTCTACTGCTTCCTTTTCCGTATTGAGATCTTGTTTCTCCAGTAGCAGCTTCTCGTTCCAATTCTTTTGCATTTCTTGTTTTTGTACCATCATGTCGGATCTCATATTGATCAGATCTTCTCTGTGTCTTTGTATTTGTTCAAAGTTTGTTTCAATCTCCAATTTCTGCTCTTCCATTTCTTTTTGCTGAATTTCCAAGTTAGTTGTCTGATTTTGTGCATCCAGAATCTTCTGCTCTATGAATTGCATCTTCATTGTAATGTCTTGATGTGTCTTTTCAACCAACTCTTTTATTGCCTCTTTCATATTTGTGTTGTGTCTTATCGTTTGCATGGCCTCTTCTTCTCTCATCCTTACTTCCGACCAATCTCTTTCTAGCATCGTCCTTTCGTCCAAGGCCTTTCTTCGCTCTTCATGAATATCAAGCTTCTCTTGTTCAAGCTGTGCTGTCTCTTCAAAGATTCTTTCCATGATCACTTTAAGCTCCTCCTTCTTATTCAGGACATCACTCTTAAAACGTTGAACTTCCTCCTGTTGTTTTATTAGATTTTCCTGCCCAATTTGGAGATCATCAGTCAATCGTTTCAGGTCACTGTCTAGAAGCTCTTGTTGTTTCTGTTTTTGGGCCATGTGTTGTATCTCTTTATGAAGTTCTTGGATTTTCTTTTGGCCTTCAAGAAGTAAATGGTCCATCTTTTCTCTGTCACTGTTCAAATCGCTCTGTAGACCGTGAACTTTGTCTTGCTTTTCTTGGAGTTCCGCCTTTGCCATTTCAAGTCTTTCTTTTTCTACTATCACAAAAGATTGATCTCTTTCTAGTATCTCAGTTTGTTCCCGGATCTTTTCTTTCTCTCTTTCCAGTGCCTCTGTTTCTTTCTGGATTTCAGACCTCATGATATCCAAGTCAAGGTTGTCTTTGTTGATTGTTTCTTTAACTGTGTCCAGATATTTGCTTTGCCTGTCTACTGCTTCCTTTTCCGTATTGAGATCTTGTTTCTCCAGTAGCAGCTCCTCGTTCCAATTCTTTTGCATTTCTTGTTTTTGTACCATCATGTCCGATTTCAGATTAATCAGATCTTCCCTGTGTCTTTGTATTTGTTCAAAGTGTGTGTCAATCTCCAATTTCTGCTCTTCCATTTCTTTTTGCTGAACTTCCAAGTTAGTTGTCTGATTTTGTGCATCGAGAATCTTCTGCTCTATGAATTGCATCTTCATTGTAATGTCTTGATGTGTCTTTTCAACCAACTCTTTTATTGCCTCTTTCATATTTGTGTTGTGTCTTATCGTTTGCATGGCCTCTTCTTCTCTCATCCTTACTTCAGACAAATCTCTTTCTAGCATCGTCCTTTCGTCCAAGGCCTTTCTTCGCTCTTCATGAATATCAAGCTTCTCTTGTTCAAGCTGTGCTGTCTCTTCAAAGATTCTTTCCATGATCACTTTAAGCTCCTCCTTCTTATTCATGACATCACTCTTAAAACGTTGAACTTCCTCCTGTTGTTTTATTAGATTTCCCTGCCCAATTTGGAGATCATCAGTCAATCGTTTCAGGTCACTGTCTAGAAGCTCTTGTTGTTTCTGTTTTTGGGCCATGTGTTGTATCTCTTTATGAAGTTCTTGGATTTTCTTTTGGCCTTCAAGAAGTAAATGGTCCATCTTTTCTCTGTCACTGTTCAAATCGCTCTGTAGACCATGAACTTTGTCTTGCTTTTCTTGGAGTTCCGCCTTTGACATTTCAAGTCTTTCTTTTTCTACTTTCACAAAAGATTGATCTCTTTCTAGTATCTCAGTTTGTTCCCGGATCTTTTCTTTCTCTCTTTCCAGTGCCTCTGTTTCATTCTGGATTTCAGACCTCATGATATCCAAATCAAGGTTGTCTTTGTTGATTGTTTCTTTAACTGTGTCCAGATATTTGCTTTGCCTGTCTACTGCTTCCTTTTCCGTGTTGAGATCTTGTTTCTCCAGTAGCAGCTCCTCGTTCCAATTCTTTTGCATTTCTTCTTTTTGTATCATCATGTCCGATTTCATATAGATCAGATCTTCTCTGTGTCTTTGTATTTGTTCAAAATGTGTGTCAATCTCCAATTTCTGCTCTTCCATTTCTTTTTGCTGAATTTCCAAGTTAGTTGTCTGATTTTGTGCATCCAGAATATTCTGCTCTATGAATTGCATCTTCATTGTAATGTCTTGATGTGTCTTTTCAACCAACTCTTTTATTGCCTCTTTCATATTTGTGTTGTGTCTTATCGTTTGCATGGCCTCTTCTTCTCTCATCCTTACTTCCGACCAATCTCTTTCTAGCATCGTCCTTTCGTCCAAGGCCTTTCTTCGCTCTTCATGAATATCAAGCTTCTCTTGTTCAAGCTGTGCTGTCTCTTCAAAGATTCTTTCCATGATCACTTTAAGCTCCTCCTTCTTATTCATGACATCACTCTTAAAACGTTGAACTTCCTCCTGTTGTTTTATTAGATTTTCCTGCCCAATTTGGAGATCATCAGTCAATCGTTTCAGTTCACTGTCTAGAAGCTCTTGTTGTTTCTGTTTTTGGTTCATGTGTTGGATCTCTTTATGAAGTTCTTGGATTTTCTTTTGGCCTTCAAGAAGTAAATGGTCCATCTTTTCTCTGTCACTGTTCAAATCGCTCTGTAGACCGTGAACTTTGTCTTGCTTTTCTTGGAGTTCCGCCTTTGCCATTTCAAGTCTTTCTTTTTCTACTATCACAAAAGATTGATCTCTTTCTAGTATCTCAGTTTGTTCCCGGATCTTTTCTTTCTCTCTTTCCAGTGCCTCTGTTTCTTTCTGGATTTCAGACCTCATGATATCCAAGTCAAGGTTGTCTTTGTTGATTGTTTCTTTAACTGTGTCCAGATATTTGCTTTGCCTGTCTACTGCTTCCTTTTCCGTATTGAGATCTTGTTTCTCCAGTAGCAGCTCCTCGTTCCAATTCTTTTGCATTTCTTGTTTTTGTACCATCATGTCCGATTTCAAATTGATCAGATCTTCCCTGTGTCTTTGTATTTGTTCAAAGTGTGTGTCAATCTCCAATTTCTGCTCTTCCATTTCTTTTTGCTGAACTTCCAAGTTAGTTGTCTGATTTTGTGCATCGAGAATCTTCTGCTCTATGAATTGCATCTTCATTGTAATGTCTTGATGTGTCTTTTCAACCAACTCTTTTATTGCCTCTTTCATATTTGTGTTGTGTCTTATCGTTTGCATGGCCTCTTCTTCTCTCATCCTTACTTCCGACAAATCTCTTTCTAGCATCGTCCTTTCGTCCAAGGCCTTTCTTCGCTCTTCATGAATATCAAGCTTCTCTTGTTCAAGCTGTGCTGTCTCTTCAAAGATTCTTTCCATGATCACTTTAAGCTCCTCCTTCTTATTCATGACATCACTCTTAAAACGTTGAACTTCCTCCTGTTGTTTAATTAGATTTTCCTGCCCAATTTGGAGATCATCAGTCAATTGTTTCAGGTCACTGTCTAGAAGCTCTTGTTGTTTCTGTTTTTGGGCCATGTGTTGTATCTCTTTATGAAGTTCTTGGATTTTCTTTTGGCCTTCAAGAAGTAAATGGTCCATCTTTTCTCTGTCACTGTTCAAATCGCTCTGTAGACCGTGAACTTTGTCTTGCTTTTCTTGGAGTTCCGCCTTTGCCATTTCAAGTCTTTCTTTTTCTACTATCACAAAAGATTGATCTCTTTCTAGTATCTCAGTTTGTTCCCGGATCTTTTCTTCCTCTCTTTCCAGTGCCTCTGTTTCTTTCTGGATTTCAGACCTCATGATATCCAAATCAAGGTTGTCTTTGTTGATTGTTTCTTTAACTGTGTCCAGATATTTGCTTTGCCTGTCTACTGCTTCCTTTTCCGTATTGAGATCTTGTTTCTCCAGTAGCAGCTCCTCGTTCCAATTCTTTTGCATTTCTTTTTTTTGTACCATCATGTCGGATCTCATATTGATCAGATCTTCTCTGTGTCTTTGTATTTGTTCAAAGTTTGTTTCAATCTCCAATTTCTGCTCTTCCATTTCTTTTTGCTGAATTTCCAAGTTAGTTGTCTGATTTTGTGCATCCAGAATCTTCTGCTCTATGAATTGCATCTTCATTGTAATGTCTTGATGTGTCTTTTCAACCAACTCTTTTATTGCCTCTTTCATATTTGTGTTGTGTCTTATCGTTTGCATGGCCTCTTCTTCTCTCATCCTTACTTCCGACCAATCTCTTTCTAGCATCGTCCTTTCGTCCAAGGCCTTTCTTCGCTCTTCATGAATATCAAGCTTCTCTTGTTCAAGCTGTGCTGTCTCTTCAAAGATTCTTTCCATGATCACTTTAAGCTCCTCCTTCTTATTCATGACATCACTCTTAAAACGTTGAACTTCCTCCTGTTGTTTTATTAGATTTTCCTGCCCAATTTGGAGATCATCAGTCAATCGTTTCAGGTCACTGTCTAGAAGCTCTTGTTGTTTCTGTTTTTGGGCCATGTGTTGTATCTCTTTATGAAGTTCTTGGATTTTCTTTTGGCCTTCAAGAAGTAAATGGTCCATCTTTTCTCTGTCACTGTTCAAATCGCTCTGTAGACCGTGAACTTTGTCTTGCTTTTCTTGGAGTTCCGCCTTTGCCATTTCAAGTCTTTCTTTTTCTACTTTCACAAAAGATTGATCTCTTTCTAGTATCTCAGTTTGTTCCCGGATCTTTTCTTTCTCTCTTTCCAGTGCCTCTGTTTCTTTCTGGATTTCAGACCTCATGATATCCAAATCAAGGTTGTCTTTGTTGATTGTTTCTTTAACTGTGTCCAGATATTTGCTTTGCCTGTCTACTGCTTCCTTTTCCGTGTTGAGATCTTGTTTCTCCAATAGCAGCTCCTCGTTCCAATTCTTTTGCATTTCTTCTTTTTGTATCATCATGTCCGATTTCATATAGATCAGATCTTCTCTGTGTCTTTGTATTTGTTCAAAATGTGTGTCAATCTCCAATTTCTGCTCTTCCATTTCTTTTTGCTGAATTTCCAAGTTAGTTGTCTGATTTTGTGCATCCAGAATATTCTGCTCTATGAATTGCATCTTCATTGTAATGTCTTGATGTGTCTTTTCAACCAACTCTTTTATTGCCTCTTTCATATTTTTGTTGTGTCTTATCGTTTGCATGGCCTCTTCTTCTCTCATCCTTACTTCCGACCAATCTCTTTCTAGCATCGTCCTTTCGTCCAAGGCCTTTCTTCGCTCTTCATGAATATCAAGCTTCTCTTGTTCAAGCTGTGCTGTCTCTTCAAAGATTCTTTCCATGATCACTTTAAGCTCCTCCTTCTTATTCATGACATCACTCTTAAAACGTTGAACTTCCTCCTGTTGTTTTATTAGATTTTCCTGCCCAATTTGGAGATCATCAGTCAATCGTTTCAGGTCACTGTCTAGAAGCTCTTGTTGTTTCTGTTTTTGGTTCATGTGTTGTATCTCTTTATGAAGTTCTTGGATTTTCTTTTGGCCTTCAAGAAGTAAATGGTCCATCTTTTCTCTGTCACTGTTCAAATCGCTCTGTAGACCGTGAACTTTGTCTTGCTTTTCTTGGAGTTCCGCCTTTGCCATTTCAAGTCTTTCTTTTTCTACTATCACAAAAGATTGATCTCTTTCTAGTATCTCAGTTTGTTCCCGGATCTTTTCTTTCTCTCTTTCCAGTGCCTCTGTTTCTTTCTGGATTTCAGACCTCATGATATCCAAATCAAGGTTGTCTTTGTTGATTGTTTCTTTAACTGTGTCCAGATATTTGCTTTGCCTGTGTACTGCTTCCTTTTCCGTATTGAGATCTTGTTTCTCCAGTAGCAGCTCCTCGTTCCAATTCTTTTGCATTTCTTTTTTTTGTACCATCATGTCGGATCTCATATTGATCAGATCTTCTCTGTGTCTTTGTATTTGTTCAAAGTTTGTTTCAATCTCCAATTTCTGCTCTTCCATTTCTTTTTGCTGAATTTCCAAGTTAGTTGTCTGATTTTGTGCATCCAGAATCTTCTGCTCTATGAATTGCATCTTCATTGTAATGTCTTGATGTGTCTTTTCAACCAACTCTTTTATTGCCTCTTTCATATTTGTGTTGTGTCTTATCGTTTGCATGGCCTCTTCTTCTCTCATCCTTACTTCCGACCAATCTCTTTCTAGCATCGTCCTTTCGTCCAAGGCCTTTCTTCGCTCTTCATGAATATCAAGCTTCTCTTGTTCAAGCTGTGCTGTCTCTTCAAAGATTCTTTCCATGATCACTTTAAGCTCCTCCTTCTTATTCATGACATCACTCTTAAAACGTTGAACTTCCTCCTGTTGTTTTATTAGATTTTCCTGCCCAATTTGGAGATCATCAGTCAATCGTTTCAGGTCACTGTCTAGAAGCTCTTGTTGTTTCTGTTTTTGGTTCATGTGTTGTATCTCTTTATGAAGTTCTTGGATTTTCTTTTGGCCTTCAAGAAGTAAATGGTCCATCTTTTCTCTGTCACTGTTCAAATCGCTCTGTAGACCGTGAACTTTGTCTTGCTTTTCTTGGAGTTCCGCCTTTGCCATTTCAAGTCTTTCTTTTTCTACTATCACAAAAGATTGATCTCTTTCTAGTATCTCAGTTTGTTCCCGGATCTTTTCTTTCTCTCTTTCCAGTGCCTCTGTTTCTTTCTGGATTTCAGACCTCATGATATCCAAATCAAGGTTGTCTTTGTTGATTGTTTCTTTAACTGTGTCCAGATATTTGCTTTGCCTGTGTACTGCTTCCTTTTCCGTATTGAGATCTTGTTTCTCCAGTAGCAGCTCCTCGTTCCAATTCTTTTGCATTTCTTTTTTTTGTACCATCATGTCGGATCTCATATTGATCAGATCTTCTCTGTGTCTTTGTATTTGTTCAAAGTTTGTTTCAATCTCCAATTTCTGCTCTTCCATTTCTTTTTGCTGAATTTCCAAGTTAGTTGTCTGATTTTGTGCATCCAGAATCTTCTGCTCTATGAATTGCATCTTCATTGTAATGTCTTGATGTGTCTTTTCAACCAACTCTTTTATTGCCTCTTTCATATTTGTGTTGTGTCTTATCGTTTGCATGGCCTCTTCTTCTCTCATCCTTACTTCCGACCAATCTCTTTCTAGCATCGTCCTTTCGTCCAAGGCCTTTCTTCGCTCTTCATGAATATCAAGCTTCTCTTGTTCAAGCTGTGCTGTCTCTTCAAAGATTCTTTCCATGATCACTTTAAGCTCCTCCTTCTTATTCAGGACATCACTCTTAAAACGTTGAACTTCCTCCTGTTGTTTTATTAGATTTTCCTGCCCAATTTGGAGATCATCAGTCAATCGTTTCAGGTCACTGTCTAGAAGCTCTTGTTGTTTCTGTTTTTGGGCCATGTGTTGTATCTCTTTATGAAGTTCTTGGATTTTCTTTTGGCCTTCAAGAAGTAAATGGTCCATCTTTTCTCTGTCACTGTTCAAATCGCTCTTTAGACCATGAACTTTGTCTTGCTTTTCTTGGAGTTCCGCCTTTGCCATTTCAAGTCTTTCTTTTTCTACTTTCACAAAAGATTGATCTCTTTCTAGTATCTCAGTTTGTTCCCGGATCTTTTCTTTCTCTCTTTCCAGTGCCTCTGTTTCTTTCTGGATTTCAGACCTCATGATATCCAAATCAAGGTTGTCTTTGTTGATTGTTTCTTTAACTGTGTCCAGATATTTGCTTTGCCTGTCTACTGCTTCCTTTTCCGTGTTGAGATCTTGTTTCTCCAGTAGCAGCTCCTCGTTCCAATTCTTTTGCATTTCTTCTTTTTGTATCATCATGTCCGATTTCATATTGATCAGATCTTCTCTGTGTCTTTGTATTTGTTCAAAATGTGTGTCAATCTCCAATTTCTGCTCTTCCATTTCTTTTTGCTGAATTTCCAAGTTAGTTGTCTGATTTTGTGCATCCAGAATATTCTGCTCTATGAATTGCATCTTCATTGTAATGTCTTGATGTGTCTTTTCAACCAACTCTTTTATTGCCTCTTTCATATTTTTGTTGTGTCTTATCGTTTGCATGGCCTCTTCTTCTCTCATCCTTACTTCCGACCAATCTCTTTCTAGCATCGTCCTTTCGTCCAAGGCCTTTCTTCGCTCTTCATGAATATCAAGCTTCTCTTGTTCAAGCTGTGCTGTCTCTTCAAAGATTCTTTCCATGATCACTTTAAGCTCCTCCTTCTTATTCATGACATCACTCTTAAAACGTTGAACTTCCTCCTGTTGTTTAATTAGATTTTCCTGCCCAATTTGGAGATCATCAGTCAATCGTTTCAGGTCACTGTCTAGAAGCTCTTGTTGTTTCTGTTTTTGGTTCATGTGTTGTATCTCTTTATGAAGTTCTTGGATTTTCTTTTGGCCTTCAAGAAGTAAATGGTCCATCTTTTCTCTGTCACTGTTCAAATCGCTCTGTAGACCGTGAACTTTGTCTTGCTTTTCTTGGAGTTCCGCCTTTGCCATTTCAAGTCTTTCTTTTTCTACTATCACAAAAGATTGATCTCTTTCTAGTATCTCAGTTTGTTCCCGGATCTTTTCTTTCTCTCTTTCCAGTGCCTCTGTTTCTTTCTGGATTTCAGACCTCATGATATCCAAGTCAAGGTTGTCTTTGTTGATTGTTTCTTTAACTGTGTCCAGATATTTGCTTTGCCTGTCTACTGCTTCCTTTTCCGTACTGAGATCTTGTTTCTCCAGTAGCAGCTCCTCGTTCCAATTCTTTTGCATTTCTTGTTTTTGTACCATCATGTCCGATTTCAAATTGATCAGATCTTCCCTGTGTCTTTGTATTTGTTCAAAGTGTGTGTCAATCTCCAATTTCTGCTCTTCCATTTCTTTTTGATGAACTTCCAAGTTAGTTGTCTGATTTTGTGCATCGAGAATCTTCTGCTCTATGAATTGCATCTTCATTGTAATGTCTTGATGTGTCTTTTCAACCAACTCTTTTATTGCCTCTTTCATATTTGTGTTGTGTCTTATCGTTTGCATGGCTTCTTCTTCTCTCATCCTTACTTCCGACAAATCTCTTTCTAGCATCGTCCTTTCGTCTAAGGCCTTTCTTCGCTCTTCATGAATATCAAGCTTCTCTTGTTCAAGCTGTGCTGTCTCTTCAAAGATTCTTTCCATGATCACTTTAAGCTCCTCCTTCTTATTCATGACATCACTCTTAAAACGTTGAACTTCCTCCTGTTGTTTAATTAGATTTTCCTGCCCAATTTGGAGATCATCAGTCAATTGTTTCAGGTCAATGTCTAGAAGCTCTTGTTGTTTCTGTTTTTGGGCCATGTGTTGTGTCTCTTTATGAAGTTCTTGGATTTTCTTTTGGCCTTCAAGAAGTAAATGGTCCATCTTTTCTCTGTCACTGTTCAAATCGCTCTGTAGACCGTGAACTTTGTCTTGCTTTTCTTGGAGTTCCGCCTTTGCCATTTCAAGTCTTTCTTTTTCTACTATCACAAAAGATTGATCTCTTTCTAGTATCTCAGTTTGTTCCCGGATCTTTTCTTTCTCTCTTTCCAGTGCCTCTGTTTCTTTCTGGATTTCAGACCTCATGATATCCAAATCAAGGTTGTCTTTGTTGATTGTTTCTTTAACTGTGTCCAGATATTTGCTTTGCCTGTCTACTGCTTCCTTTTCCGTATTGAGATCTTGTTTCTCCAGTAGCAGCTCCTCGTTCCAATTCTTTTGCATTTCTTTTTTTTGTACCATCATGTCGGATCTCATATTGATCAGATCTTCTCTGTGTCTTTGTATTTGTTCAAAGTTTGTTTCAATCTCCAATTTCTGCTCTTCCATTTCTTTTTGCTGAATTTCCAAGTTAGTTGTCTGATTTTGTGCATCCAGAATCTTCTGCTCTATGAATTGCATCTTCATTGTAATGTCTTGATGTGTCTTTTCAACCAACTCTTTTATTGCCTCTTTCATATTTGTGTTGTGTCTTATCGTTTGCATGGCCTCTTCTTCTCTCATCCTTACTTCCGACCAATCTCTTTCTAGCATCGTCCTTTCGTCCAAGGCCTTTCTTCGCTCTTCATGAATATCAAGCTTCTCTTGTTCAAGCTGTGCTGTCTCTTCAAAGATTCTTTCCATGATCACTTTAAGCTCCTCCTTCTTATTCAGGACATCACTCTTAAAACGTTGAACTTCCTCCTGTTGTTTTATTAGATTTTCCTGCCCAATTTGGAGATCATCAGTCAATCGTTTCAGGTCACTGTCTAGAAGCTCTTGTTGTTTCTGTTTTTGGGCCATGTGTTGTATCTCTTTATGAAGTTCTTGGATTTTCTTTTGGCCTTCAAGAAGTAAATGGTCCATCTTTTCTCTGTCACTGTTCAAATCGCTCTGTAGACCATGAACTTTGTCTTGCTTTTCTTGGAGTTCCGCCTTTGACATTTCAAGTCTTTCTTTTTCTACTTTCACAAAAGATTGATCTTTTTCTAGTATCTCAGTTTGTTCCTGGATCTTTTCTTTCTCTCTTTCCAGTGCCTCTGTTTCTTTCTGGATTTCCGACCTCATGATATCCAAATCAAGGTTGTCTTTGTTGATTGTTTCTTTAACTGTGTCCAGATATTTGCTTTGCCTGTCTACTGCTTCCTTTTCCGTATTGAGATCTTGTTTCTCCAGTAGCAGCTCCTCGTTCCAATTCTTTTGCATTTCTTCTTTTTGTATCATCATGTCCGATTTCATATTGATCAGATCTTCTCTGTGTCTTTGTATTTGTTCAAAATGTGTGTCAATCTCCAATTTCTGCTCTTCCATTTCTTTTTGCTGAATTTCCAAGTTAGTTGTCTGATTTTGTGCATCCAGAATATTCTGCTCTATGAATTGCATCTTCATTGTAATGGCTTGATGTGTCTTTTCCACCAAATCTTTTATTGCCTCTTTCATATTTGTGTTGTGTCTTATCGTTTGCATGGCCTCTTCTTCTCTCATCCTTACTTCCGACCAATCTCTTTCTAGCATCGTCCTTTCGTCCAAGGCCTTTCTTCGCTCTTCATGAATATCAAGCTTCTCTTGTTCAAGCTGTGCTGTCTCTTCAAAGATTCTTTCCATGATCACTTTAAGCTCCTCCTTCTTATTCAGGACATCACTCTTAAAACGTTGAACTTCCTCCTGTTGTTTTATTAGATTTTCCTGCCCAATTTGGAGATCATCAGTCAATCGTTTCAGGTCACTGTCTAGAAGCTCTTGTTGTTTCTGTTTTTGGGCCATGTGTTGTATCTCTTTATGAAGTTCTTGGATTTTCTTTTGGCCTTCAAGAAGTAAATGGTCCATCTTTTCTCTGTCACTGTTCAAATCGCTCTGTAGACCATGAACTTTGTCTTGCTTTTCTTGGAGTTCCGCCTTTGACATTTCAAGTCTTTCTTTTTCTACTTTCACAAAAGATTGATCTTTTTCTAGTATCTCAGTTTGTTCCTGGATCTTTTCTTTCTCTCTTTCCAGTGCCTCTGTTTCTTTCTGGATTTCCGACCTCATGATATCCAAATCAAGGTTGTCTTTGTTGATTGTTTCTTTAACTGTGTCCAGATATTTGCTTTGCCTGTCTACTGCTTCCTTTTCCGTATTGAGATTTTGTTTCTCCAGTAGCAGCTCCTCGTTCCAATTCTTTTGCATTTCTTTTTTTTGTATCATCATGTCCGATTTCATATTGATCAGATCTTCTCTGTGTCTTTGTATTTGTTCAAAATGTGTGTCAATCTCCAATTTCTGCTCTTCCATTTCTTTTTGCTGAATTTCCAAGTTAGTTGTCTGATTTTGTGCATCCAGAATATTCTGCTCTATGAATTGCATCTTCATTGTAATGGCTTGATGTGTCTTTTCCACCAAATCTTTTATTGCCTCTTTCATATTTGTGTTGTGTCTTATCGTTTGCATGGCCTCTTCTTCTCTCATCCTTACTTCCGACAAATCTCTTTCTAGCATCGTCCTTTCGTCCAAGGCCTTTCTTCGCTCTTCATTAATATCAAGCTTCTCTTGTTCAAGCTGTGCTGTCCCTTCAAATATTCTTTCCACGATCACTTTAAGCTCCTCCTTCTTATTCATGACATCACTCTTAAAACGTTGAACTTCCTCCTGTTGTTTTATTAGATTTTCCTGCCCAATTTGGAGATCATCAGTCAATCGTTTCAGGTCACTGTCTAGAAGCTCTTGTTGTTTCTGTTTTAGGGCCATGTGTTGTATCTCTTTATGAAGTTCTTGGATTTTCTTTTGGCCTTCAAGAAGTAAATGGTCCATCTTTTCTCTGTCACTGTTCAAATCGCTCTGTAGACCATGAACTTTGTCTTGCTTTTCTTGGAGTTCCGCCTTTGCCATTTCAAGTCTTTCTTTTTCTACTTTCACAAAATATTGATCTTTTTCTAGTATCTCAGTTTGTTCCTGGATCTTTTCTTTCTCTCTTTCCAGTGCCTCTGTTTCTTTCTGGATTTCAGACCTCATGATATCCAAGTCAAGGTTGTCTTTGTTGATTGTTTCTTTAACTGTGTCCAGATATTTGCTTTGCCTGTCTACTGCTTCCTTTTCCGTGTTGAGATCTTGTATCTCCAGTAGCAGCTCCTCGTTCCAATTCTTTTGCATTTCTTTTTTTTGTACCATCATGTCCGATTTCATATTGATCAGATCTTCTCTGTGTCTTTGTATTTGTTCAAAATGTGTGTCAATCTCCAATTTCTGCTCTTCCATTTCTTTTTGCTGAATTTCCAAGTTAGTTGTCTGATTTTGTGCATCCAGAATCTTCTGCTCTATGAATTGCATCTTCATTGTAATGTCTTGATGTGTCTTTTCAATCAACTCTTTTATTGCCTCTTTCATATTTGTGTTGTGTCTTATCGTTTGCATGGCCTCTTCTTCTCTAATCCTTACTTCCGACAAATCTCTTTCTAGCATCGTCCTTTCGTCCAAGGCCTTTCTTCGCTCTTCATGAATATCAAGCTTCTCTTGTTCAAGCTGTGCTGTCTCTTCAAAGATTCTTTCCATGATCACTTTAAGCTCCTCCTTCTTATTCATGACATCACTCTTAAAACGTTGAACTTCCTCCTGTTGTTTAATTAGATTTTCCTGCCCAATTTGGAGATCATCAGTCAATCGTTTCAGGTCACTGTCTAGAAGCTCTTGTTGTTTCTGTTTTTGGGCCATGTGTTGTATCTCTTTATGAAGTTCTTGGATTTTCTTTTGGCCTTCAAGAAGTAAATGGTCCATCTTTTCTCTGTCACTGTTCAAATCGCTCTGTAGACCATGAACTTTGTCTTGCTTTTCTTGGAGTTCCGCCTTTGCCATTTCAAGTCTTTCTTTTTCTACTTTCACAAAAGATTGATCTCTTTCTAGTATCTCAGTTTGTTCCCGGATCTTTTCTTTCTCTCTTTCCAGTGCCTCTGTTTCTTTCTGGATTTCAGACCTCATGATATCCAAATCAAGGTTGTCTTTGTTGATTGTTTCTTTAACTGTGTCCAGATATTTGCTTTGCCTGTCTACTGCTTCCTTTTCCGTGTTGAGATCTTGTTTCTCCAGTAGCAGCTCCTCGTTCCAATTCTTTTGCATTTCTTCTTTTTGTATCATCATGTCCGATTTCATATTGATCAGATCTTCTCTGTGTCTTTGTATTTGTTCAAAATGTGTGTCAATCTCCAATTTCTGCTCTTCCATTTCTTTTTGCTGAATTTCCAAGTTAGTTGTCTGATTTTGTGCATCCAGAATATTCTGCTCTATGAATTGCATCTTCATTGTAATGGCTTGATGTGTCTTTTCCACCAAATCTTTTATTGCCTCTTTCATATTTGTGTTGTGTCTTATCGTTTGCATGGCCTCTTCTTCTCTCATCTTTACTTCCGACAAATCTCTTTCTAGCATCGTCCTTTCGTCCAAGGCCTTTCTTCGCTCTTCATAAATATCAAGCTTCTCTTGTTCAAGCTGTGCTGTCCCTTCAAAGATTCTTTCCACGATCACTTTAAGCTCCTCCTTCTTACTCATGACATCACTCTTAAAACGTTGAACTTCCTCCTGTTGTTTTATTAGATTTTCCTGCCCACTTTGGAGATCATCAGTCGATCGTTTCAGGTCACTGTCTAGAAGCTCTTGTTGTTTCTGTTTTTGGGCCATGTGTTGTATCTCTTTATGAAGTTCTTGGATTTTCTTTTGGCCTTCAAGAAGTAAATGGTCCATCTTTTCTCTGTCACTGTTCAAATCGCTCTGTAGACCATGAACTTTGTCTTGCTTTTCTTGGAATTCCGCCTTTGCAATTTCAAGTCTATCTTTTTCTACTTTCACAAAAGATTGATCTCTATCTAGGATCTCAGTTTGTTCCCGGATCTTTTCTTTCTCTCTTTCCAGTGCCTCTGTTTCTTTCTGGATTTCAGACCTCATGATATCCAAGTCAAGGTTGTCTTTGTTGATTGTTTCTTTAACTGTGTCCAGATATTTGCTTTGACTGTCTACTGCTTCCTTTTCAGTATTGAGATCTTGTTTCTCCAGTAGCAGCTCCTCGTTCCAATTCTTTTGCATTTCTTGTTTTTGTACCATCATGTCCGATTTCATATTGATCAGATCTTCTCTGTGTCTTTGTATTTGTTCAAAGTGTGTGTCAATCTCCAATTTCTGCTCTTCGATTTCTTTTTGCTGAATTTCCAAGTTAGTTGTCTGATTTTGTGCATCCAGAATCTTCTGCTCTATGAATTGCATCTTCATTGTAATGTCTTGATGTGTCTTTTCAACCAACTCTTTTAGTGCCGCTTTCATGTTTGTGTTGTGTCTTATCGTTTGCATGGCCTCTTCTTCTCTCATCCTTACTTCCGACAAATCTCTTTCTAGCATCGTCCTTTCGTCCAAGGCCTTTCTTCGCTCTTCATGAATATCAAGCTTCTCTTGTTCAAGCTGTGCTGTCTCTTCAAAGATTCTTTCCATGATCACTTTAAGCTCCTCCTTCTTATTCATGAAAGCAATCTTAAAACGTTGAACTTCCTCCTGTTGTTTCATTAGATTTTCCTGTCCAATTTGGATATCATCCGTCAATCGTTTCAAGTCACTGTCTAGAAGCACTTGTTGTTTCTGTTTTTCGGCCAACTGTTGTATCACTTTAAGAAGTTCTTGGATGTTCTTTTGGACTTCAAGAAGTACATTTTCCATCTTTTTTCTGTCACCGTTCATGTCGCTCAAAGCTCTTTGCTTTTCTATGAGAAGGTCTGTCCTCAATCTATATTCAATTTCCTCTGTTTGTATTGAAATGTCTTGTCCTAATGTTATTTGTTCCTCTCTGGGTCTTTGGATTGATTGAAAATAACTCTCCATTTTCACTCTATGGTTATCAAACTCCTGTTTCTTCAGTTGTGTAATCAATTTAAGTTTTTTTATGTCTGCATTTGAATCCCGCAAGATGTCCATCTTTGTTTGGTGGTCTACTTGTGTCTTATTTTTAAGCATTTGTAGATTATCTCTGTGATATTGTATTACGCTTGCTGTTCTTATTAGCATATTTTCTTCCATTTTGGATTCATACAGTCCTTTTTCCATCCTATTTCTGTCATCTGCTATTGTTTTTTGCTGTTTTATAATGTCACTCTTTGTCTTTTTGAGGGTTCCCTTCTCTCTTCTGATATTTTCCATATCAGCTTCGGCCTCTTGTTTCATGTCGTTGACATGTATTTTTAAATCTTCCACTTTGTCTCTTTCAATTTGTAAGGTATCCCGGCAGTCGTTTAATAATTGTTTGTCTCTTTCTATTTCTTTATCCTTAAGTTCTTGTTCTTTCTGTTTCATTATAATACCATTCACAACATTCTTGTATTCAGCCTTTCTCTTTTGAATGTCAAGAGCATCTTCTTGTAGTCTTTTCCTGTGTTCCTGTATTTCATTGAGGGCTCTATTTATAATAGCCTGCTTGCTCGCCAGTTCCACCACTGTCATTTCATGTCTCTTTTTTTCCTCTTCCATTTTTCTTTGGTGACTTGGCAGGATAACCATTAACCTGTGTATAAAGGACTTCATAAATTCCCCTTCTTCTTTCTCTTTCTTTGTTTTCTCATCTATATCATTGGATTTGATTTGAATGATTTGTGTTTGGGCTAATCCCAGCACAGTTTTACAATTGTGTTCATCTTGTGGTAGCAGTTCGATGTTCGGTTTCACCTGACTTTGGGGTTCTCCCAATTTCTCTTGAATGTAATCAGCCAAGTCCTCTATGCCTCCTGCTGTAGGCTCTTGCATTTCATCTACATTTCCACTTTGTGGTGCCTGCAATCTTGGTTCTGGCTTCCCTCCGGGGTTTCCTATTTGCCCTTGCAGATCTACCTTCATAACCTCAGAGTCGTTTATCTTCTCTTTGCTGCTCACCTCAATCCTCTGTTCCACCACTCTCCTTTTTAGTGTTTCTTGCTCAAAGGCATCCGTTTCTTTCTGTACTCCAGACAACGACCACATCCTTTTAGCCTCTTGCTCTTTTCTATTGACCTTCCGTAATGTCTTTTTGTTTTGTTTTCTCTCCACTTCCAGCTCAGACTTAAGCAGTTCCATCTCTCTAATCTCTCTTTTAGTCCTCTCAAAGTGGTCGTCAAGCTCGCTCCTCTTCTTCTGAATATCCTCCCTTGTGTGACTCAAAATTTGCATCTCAGTTTGGGCCTGTTGTATCATTTTTTCTAAATCAATCTTTTCAATCTGTAACTCAGATTTTAGTTTCTCTATGTTCATCTTCTCAGTCTTGTTCTCAGCTGCTAGTGTTTCAATCTCCTCTCGTTGTTTCTCCAGATTGAGTTTTAGGGTTTTCAGATCATTCATTTTCATGTTTCCTCTCATTTCCATTTCTCCAAGATCACTCATAACTTGGTTAAATTGATCAGTGTCTCTTCTTTGTAATTGTATCTTGTCAAGCCTCCCAGTCTCTCCTTTACCATTTAGATTCTCAGTGTGTTTTCGGACCAAAATACCATAGCTTTCATTGTTTTTCTTTTCGTTCTCATTTTTCTCCTTTTCCTCAGCCAGCTCCTTCTTTAGACGTTCTAGTTTTATCTTTAGAACCTCTAACTGATCCCTTTCTCTTCTGATCCTCTCCATCCTATCATCCAGTTCTCTCCTTCTCTTTTGCGTATTTGTTTGGAGGGATTCCTTTTCTCTTTGAATTTCAACCAAACGCATTCCAACTTCCTCTCTTTTTCGTATTTCCCTCTTAGATGACCTATCATTTTCTTTTCTTTTTGTTACCAACTCTGCCTTAGCTAGCTCAATCTCCCTTGTCTCTCTCTTGATGTGTCGCATTTTATCGTCAAGTTCGTGGGTTTGTTTTGCAATACCATCCCTTGCTTTGTTTATTTCTGTATACAGCTTTTGTCTTTCCTTTATCAGGCTCTCTCTCTCGGACTCAACCTGATGTTTCAACATCTCCATTTCCTGTCTTTCAGTTCTGAGACAAGCCCTTAATATTTGAAGGTCCTCCTTTTGTTCGTCCAGAGCAGACTCAGTCTCCATCTTCTGTTTGAGTTGGCCTTGAAGTTCCGCCATTTCTTTAATTTCTCTTTGTCCTTGGTCTAAATTGGCACTGAACTCAGTTTTCTCATTTGTTTCTTCTTTGGATACAAGTTCTAAAATATCTTGCTCTTCTTTCTCCATGTCTCTTTCTTGAAATTGCTGCCTAGCATTTACCACTTCTCTTTCCTGTCTGTGTAGTTTAACCTGTGCTAGATATGCCTCATCTCTATCGATATTGGAGTCCATGTCTACCCTTTGCTGACTGATTTCTCTATTGACTTTCTGAAGCTCAACGGTTTTCTGGCAAATCATATCAATGACACTTTCTAAGCTTTGTTTCTCTGCCTCAATCTTGCAGTTCAAACCCTTGAGTTGTGTCTGTTTTACTTGGTATTCCTCTAACTTAGTCTTAAAATGTGAAACCATACGTTCAATTTTATGTTTTACTTTGGATATGTTCTCGATCTGCTGGTCCACCTGCACCTTCTTCTGATGTAGTTTCATTTTTAAAATGTCCAATTCATCCCTCTCTCTGAGAGTTTTCTCTCGTCGCTGGTCAAGTTCTCTCTGCTGTTTCCTAATCATCATTTGAATCCATTTCATGTCAGTCCTCCCTTTGCTCAGATACATTTCACTTTGATCCATCGCATCTTTAACTTTGTTTAGGACATCTCTGATTTGTTGCAACAGCTGCAGCACTGATCCCTCAGCGTTCCCGCGGACCTCCGTAGGAGCCATGTCAATGCAGCTTTCTTCAGTTTCTTTCAATGATATTTGTTCTAATGATTCTTGTATTCTGTTAATCTCCCGAATCAAGGTTTGTATCCTGGCATTTCCTAATGCCGGTGACCCCTCTGATTCACGTTCTATCAAATTTGCTGGTTTTGTTTGGTGTTCAGTTGTTAAAGACCCTGGCATTTCATATTCAACATTCTCTTCTTCATAACTCTGTCTGTTAACCTGTAAACGTACTCTGTACTGTACTGTCTGTTTGATCTGCCCGATTGATCTATCACCGTGATTTCCTACGTCCCTATTGTCTGACCCATCATCAGCCCCTTGCAGATAAAGGTTGCTTATATCCTCAATCAGTCTTTCCATCTCTTTGTGGTTTTGTTTTAAGTTGTCCATAGCCCCTTTCACTATCTCCTCTTCCTCTCCGAGTTTTGAGACATAGCTTTCGGTTTCCGTCCTATCCCTCACAGTCCTTTTTTGTTCCGTTTTATCCTGAAATCCAGCTTTTGAGCTGTGTTCAGGTGAATCCATATCCTGCTTATCCTGTGTAACCACCCTTGATGGTTGAATTCCCAGGCTTTCCTTTTCAATTGTTGAATACTTACCAAACGTTTGTTCTTCTTCACTTCGTTGACTGACATCAAGAAAGGTTTGTGTTGCCTTTTCCCGTGCAGTTGGTTGATCAGGGAGAATATTTTTTTTTGTAGCCTCCATGGGGGTGTGATCAATCCCTGCACTCGTACTCTGCATGTCCCCTTTCATCTCATCTATGACGCCCATGTTAGAACCAGACTCCTTAGTCTTCTGTTCCTCCTTCTCCAGCTGCATTTTTATCTTCATCACCTCCAGGGCATCCCTTTCCTGAGCAATCTTCTCCAATCTTTGGTCAAGCTCACGTCTTTGTTTCTGCGCTCTGTAATTTGTCCACTTGGTTTGGCTTTCGTCCTGTTGCATATTGGTTCTCCCTTGCTTGGGTGTCTGTGTCACCGTCTTTAACACATCTCTGATCGCTTGCACTTTATGAACCAACCTTTGGATTTTTGCGTTCACTCTGATCCCTTCACCTGCCCCCGCATTCTCTGTATCCGTAGCAAATTTACTTGCATCGTCCTTCTTTGACCTCTCTTTCTCTTCCATGTCTTCTTCTACTTGCGGTACAGTTTCCCTTCTCTTGTCAGCATCTTGCTGTTTCATCATGGTGCGCCTCATACTTTTCTCCAGGTTACTTTTCTTTGTGTCAATCTCAGTGTTCAAGACTTCCCTCTCTCGTATCTGTCTTCTTGTCTTTTCCAACTTTTCATCAAGCTCCAGCTGCTGCCTTTGAATGTTCTCCTTCATCTTTTTCACTTCGTCCATCTCTGTCTTCACAAACTGCCTATCTCTTTCTATGTCATCTCTCTGGGCCATTATTTCAGTTTTCACTCGGTCCTCATTCATTTCATGTATCGCTGCCGTCATCCGATCTCGGGGGGCTACAGTTTGCCTCTCTACATCATCTGTAATATGTTGTGACCTTGGTCTCATCACGGCTGTCAGTTGGTGTTCTGCGGGCCCCGGGGTTCTAGTCTCTGCGGAGACTTCCTGCCCTTCCAATTCAAGCCAAAGTCTTTCCACTGCTGCCTTCACTCGGTTCAGTTCATTCTTCATCTTCTCATACGGCTCATTGTCGTCAGGCAGTCTGGCAGTGTGCGAGTGATCCATCTTGTTCTTGCGTTTCTCTGTCTCTCTGATGTTTGTGCTTATTTGAAGTCGCATCCGCTTCATTTGCTTCCTTAGAAATGCAATTTCATACTTTGCCATCCTGAAGTTGTGTTTTATTTCAGCAATATATTTTTGCATTTGTCCTTCCACTTGCTTCGCTTCACCTACTCTTCTCTTGTTTTCCTGAATGTGACACTGGATGTCAGCCTGAATCTTTATGAATGCATCTTGCAGTTGTTTATTTGTTTTTGTCGGTTCTGTGTGCCTTATTGGCTTATCATGCATGATCAGTGCTTTGAATATTTCTCGCTCATTCATGAACTCATTTCGCCTGCAGTCTATAAGTTCTCTTTCTGTTTTGACATCAGCCCAGACTTTTTCAATTAGCTCTTTTTCATTCCTTATATCTTCCTTGGTCTTCTGCAGTTTCTGAATAGCACCGCCTAGCTTAACTTCTAAACTCATTATCAATAAATTCTGCTGTTGTTTTTCTGCTTTAAGTTGAACAATTGATGATTGTTGGTCTTCATTTCTTGCCTTCATCTGGACAATTTCAGCCTTTTCTGATTTAGTATACTCGAAAAGTATTTCAATTTCTTTGATAGCTTGCAGTGTCTCTTGTTTTTGTTTTCTTAGATAGTACGTCTTGCTTTGCGGGTCAAAGGCGACTACTTTTTCTTCCAATTGTTCAGGATTTTCCAAGGAGTTACTCTGCTCGGTTTGGGTCATCTTGGAGTTTACTTGTCTTTGCTCTTTAAATGGAAGTAATACATGATCAATTGCTTTAAGCTTTAGCCTCATAGTAACTTGTTGTTCCAATCATTTTATTCCCAACATTACTATCACACAGGGATAATAAAATGTTTGCATTGAAAAAATATAGACTCAAAGATGGTAGAACAACAAATAATAATTTGAACCGTATTTAAATATTACAATTTAGGATTTATTTTCCATCGGCATACCACGCACAAATGTTCAAAAAACGAATGCAGGGTCAGTTGATGGCCTTGAAATATGCATCCTATTCTAT
This sequence comes from Gadus morhua, assembly GCF_902167405.1. NCBI lineage: Eukaryota > Metazoa > Chordata > Actinopteri > Gadiformes > Gadidae > Gadus > Gadus morhua. The sequence continues at coordinate 21,926,051 of NC_044054.1, read as the reverse complement.
TGTCTTGGCCGTTAAAACACAGATATTCCTCGATTTATTTTATATAAACCAAAAAGAAAACTCACCTGAAATTCCTACAAGCTCAGGCTCTTTCAGCGCTAGTATTTGGTAGAAGGCATCTTTGGCTTCAGATGTCCCCCTTTCCATAGCGTGAAACAGCGTCCTCAGCTGATCTTGCGGGGTATGAGCTTCGTTGATAGAAATCAGGTCCTCCTCGGATGATATCAGCTGCTGTGCAATGGAAGCCTCAACAATGGCTTCAGCTGATCTTACCCCAGCAAGGAGTTTGTCGCTGATTCCTTGCAGGAATGTGCCCACTGGAAAACACATTGTTGGTTTTATGAATTAAAAAATAATATATCCACCATATTTAGCTTTTGCTTTTTTAATATAGTTTACCGTTGTATTGATGTTTCGCCATGTTTTAATGGTGAAATGGATGTTAAGACCCCTGCAAAACATATCAAAGAGGAAACATTCTAAATAATTTATAAATAATTGAACATAAATAATTTCAATTCATGAAAAAAAGAAAAAAATATATGTGAAGAAAGATTTTCTAAAACTCTTTAGGTTCGTGTTCTATGTATTACGCCCCTCATTTTAAGTTTTTTAAAAGCAAAAAAAACATGTCAAAAGTTAAATTGCACTTCTCTCACCTCTGATGATTTTCAGTTCCAACTGCTCAAAGACATACAGTTCAAATAATGATCTATTTAATAATTATCCAAGTTCACAGTGTTGACTTGAGTTCTCAGTGTAACGCTTGACTCAGTACTCCCAACAGAGATAAAAAACAATATCACCCCCTAAAAAAATAAGCTATCTCTTTAGCTCCACCCTGTTTTCTTCCACAAAAAACCCACATGACAACGAGTGTTATTCAACATGATTGGACGACAGCTTAGAAAGAAGTGGTGGCGTTTTTATTTTTTCGCCATTTGTTTTTATCTAAACCTGACCTTCTGTGATAAGGGTGACAGGGGTGCGTCTCTGGCTTGGTGTCCCTGGACCTCCCACGGCCCTGTGAATAATCACACGTGCACAGGCGCTGTGGCGCACGTACTCACACACTCAATGCACCTATCGAGGGAGACACATTCATGCATGATCTCACATGTGATCACACTGTGCTGCACGCCCAATCGGTTGATTGTATCGTGTTCATTTTGAATAATCACACACATACAGGCACTGTCGCCAACCCAAAGCCCCTGCCACACGAAACACGGTGAAGACAGAGCAGCACACCAATAGGTTGTTCCCTTATACACTGATTACCTAATTGTCTATATGATCCATCCTGAACTAGGGCAAATACTCACAATCTGAGACCATATTTTCGTAAAACATCCTTTAAATTGCTACAACAAATGTGTTATCAGTGGGGTTTTTATACTGTTTTCTAGCAGTCACACAAGTTTGAATAACCAACAGTGAAAATGGTGATGCAGACACTACCTTTTGCTGTCATGAATACATGTGGTGTCTTTTTAAACTCTATACAGTAAATGTATACATTATACATACATTGTATACAGTGTATGGTTAAGATGGAAGTCTCATTTCAGGTGAGGCTGCTATGTGTGCACGGTATGGCCTCTACTAACAGGATAATTAATTTGTCCCCTTCATAAATTGAGTCCAGCAAAAACGAATAGAGGTAAGCAAGTATCATAATAGAGGCCAAACACCTCTAATCGAAGGCGCTAATGCTTTCGATGCAGAATAGGACAATGGTCCGTGTGTTTTTTTTTGTTGCATTAAGTGGAGTTAAGCAGACTGCTGTTATGCGTTGGACTCCCTCTACTGGTCAGTAGCAGCGGGTCGTCCCAGTCTGGTTTCATAGGACACCGTCATTCAAACTCACAGCATTGGAAACGTTAGGAATGTTGGCGAAGAACCTATGTCAAAAACAACAGGTCACGGCGCAAGCACATCCAACCACACCACGTTGTACAACTTTGCCATCTTCATGTAGAATATAGCTTACCTAAGGCCTACAAAAAGAAAACATGAAAACCTTGGGGGAAATAGGCCTACATGAAACCCGGTCAACCATGTTTTGTCTTTAAACCGGCCAGGCTCCCTCGCATAAGTGACATTACACAAAGACGGCTTATACATGAATTGTGACATAGACCTAGTTGTAAGATAAAAATAACAACTTCAGATAGACCTTTGGCTTGGTTTTCATAAGTGACACGTGTACTTTAAACGGCCTTTGTTTAATAGACGTTTCAACATACACAATAACACAAATATGCACATATTTATGTTTTTGTTCAACGAATGTGAGAATTATGCGTCACAGGTGTGTTTGTGTGTGTGTGTGTGTGTGTGTGTGTGTGTGTGTGTGTGTGTGTGTGTGTGTGTGTGTGTGTGTTCGCGTGCGCGCGTGTTTGCGCGCTTGCGTTCTTGTCTTATTGGTTTCTGACAAAATATACTGTCCGTGTTTGTGTCAGAAATAAGACGAAGAATGTGCTCGACCTTTTCTCGTGAGAATAGTTCAGAATAACGATGATGCACGGCCAATGCATGCATATTTCAACGCTCACTCCGCGTCCTGTGTCATTTCCGGAAGAGCGTTGCTCATGTTTCCAACAGCAGCAGCGGCAGCACAGAAAGTGAGTGGGGCGAAGAGAAGTGGACTTATCGATTTATTTGGGAGCGGCCCTTCGCTCACCAGTCGTTTAGCGCCCTCGTCCCACAGCCCGTCGCCGATTGGTGCGCGCTCCAGTCCGTCATTTTTCTGATAGGTTCATGGAAAATTTTGCTTCATATGCAAGCCTATTGTCACTCCGCCCACCGCTGGGATTCTCCACTGTCAAGTCTGTAGGCTGGGTAGTACGACCGAATAGAGCACATTAGGGGCTTCAGGCTCGTCATGTATTTGAAAAACTCAAACGAAACTGTTGTGGATTAACATTTCAAGACGTTTCAAAAGGTGGACGGCTTACACTGAGTTAAGAAAACGGATACTTTCCCCTTTGACGCTCCGTGCTGGATGTTGACCGAGTTGAGCAGGGTTTTATTGACGTTCACTGTTTTGGTGGCGTTCGCTCTAAGTTGGGACATGCCTGTTTTTCCTCCAAGCTAAGAACTCGATTTAGCGATGCATAAGCCCATGTGTTCGTAAAGATGAGGTAAGTTCTGTGTAACATTGTGGTGAGTCTTTCTGATGTCTTTAAAACCAGCGCTGTATTAGCGGCGATTCGGACTCAAACCATGTTTGTGTGATCTCGCCTGAGAGATGTTTTGGTTTGACTCATCACGCAGACGGACGCACACCGTCCATAATCACTGTTGTCTATTAGTAGTTACAAGCTATTATAGTTACTGGTTAGTAACCTGACAGTAAGCAATCTATGAGATAATAAATGGTTATAAATACATGGATTGCAAAATCCAACCCGTTACCTTTTTTGTTTTCATGTGAAATCAACCGATGAAAAAGTGTAGGAAAATGACATAACACAAGTGACAACACTTGGCTGCCGTTACTTCGGTTTAAACCCCCCAGAGCGTTCATTTTGTATTCAAGTCCACAATATTTTTACTTTCTAAATTGATTAATGTTCACTAGTTGTGTACCTTCGATGCATTCAATGTATTTCCTTCAATTGCCATCACAGGTAACTAACGTCACACAACAACTTTCCCCTTACTTCTGTCCATCTTAGTTTACAGGAAATGGCAACTGCTCTGAGCGGCCGAAACCCGGGAGGACGCGGACCGAACCGAAGCAAGGGTCGGATTTTAGGCATCATTGATGCCATTCAGGATGCTGTGGGACCTCCAAAACAAGCTGCTGCCGACCGGCGGACCGTGGAAAAAACATGGAAACTCATGGATAAAGTCGTACGTAATAGCATGTATTACAGCTGGCATGTATTCGTTTTGTGTGTAGACCCTCCTGCCAGTACAATCCAGCAACCTTGCTGGGGAGTTCCTGTGTAAGGGGAAATTTCCGGTTATCAATTGAATGCACATAAGCTTTAGATTACATTGGTCAATTTGTATTCAACATGAGGTCGGTAAGAGTGTATGTCATGGAAGAAGCCTAGGTAAAATATTATGTAATGGAAAATAACTGAAACCTGTAACTGTACGAACACACGCACACACACACACACACACACACACACACACACACACACACACACACACACACACACACACACACACACACACACACACAAAATACAAACACACACGCACACACACACTAACACATTAACTTTCGGTCCTTTTACGTGGTTAACTTTTCACTCTGTGCCGCCAAAAATATGTTTTATTTCTCAGCCGCTGCAGCAGGATGTAACCTGTGTTTGCTATGAACTACTGTCATAACATTTTACGATTTGTGTAATATGTGAAGTGCATCACCAGGTTTCGAGTAAATAAGTCCACGTGTATAGCAAACAGTGTGTCGATTTCATATAACATCTAATAACAAAGAGTATGCTTAGGCGTTATAACCCATTTATAATTAAGTCTGCCATCCTTGGCATGAACATCGATGAATATACAAAAATGCTTACTTCATAACTCCTTTGACTGATCTCTGCTGATTCAGATTAAAACAGCTCAGACTAATTGATATCATTTCTTCACAGGTCCGGCTGTGCCAAAACCCCAGACTCCAGTTGAAAAACAGTCCCCCGTACATTCTGGATATCCTACCCGACGCGTACCAGCACCTGCGGCTCATTTTATGCAAATATGAGGAGCACCAGAAACTGTCCCAGCTCAGCGAGAATGAGTACTTTAAAATCTACATCGATAGCCTCATAAAGAAGTCCAAGCGGGCCATCAGACTCTTCAAAGAGGGGAAGGAGAGGATGTACGAGGAGCAGTCACAGGACAGGTAGAGTAACATGCTATAGACTTGAGTACAACTAAAAGGGCAGCCCTTTTTTTGTCTAAAGTTGTTATTTTATTTACATTTTCCTATCAACATGTGTGTGAGGTGCAAGGTTGGTGGCCTTCATCCTGTCATGTAAGATAACATTAGAAAATAGGATGCACCATTACCCGATGAGGATGATGATGATGATAATGATGATGATGATGATGATGATAATTATAATAAGGGCACTGTGAGACATGTCCGGCCCAAGAAGCAAGAAGAACCAATTGAGTTAAAATGCTTACAGACACTCACTCACCTGAATTAAAGCTCCTGTCTTTATTAACGGTCTCTCCCTAAAACCTGCTTTCTCGTCACGTCCTCGTTGTGTTTGTTTGTGTGCAAGCACTGCGACGTACAGGATGTGTTGTACTGTTGTGTCCTTGGAGCGGGCAGATGCAGGCCTTTTAGGATAATACAGCAGACAGGAAGTGCCGTTGATGATTGGCTTCTTTCATTACTCAGAGCCCAACGAGGCTGAAAGACATTTCTGTATAATTGCATTCTTTTTAAGTGTAATTCCTTTGGCGGAGTGAAATGGACTAACTATCATTGTTTTATGGCCATGAAGTCTAAACTTGGCTTTTAGAAAAGGTGTTTTTCTTTCTTTTTTGGTTTTCAGTGATAACAGAAACTTATCAAACAATATTATCTGATATCTATGTGTTTTTTTATGATAAAATTGACAGGGGCAAACGGAGGCCTTGTGAGTGTAATGATGACGATACAAGATGAAAGGTTGGCTTACCTAGTTGGGGTAATGGAATGGTCCCTTGGCTCTCTATGGGGCCTATCAAGCTGTGAACAGTTTTGGTGGGGGGGGGGGGGGGTCTTTTGTGTGTGTGTGTGTGTGTGTGTGTGTGTGTGTGTGTGTGTGTGTGTGTGTGTGTGTGTGTGTGTGTGTGTGTGTGTGTGTTTAAGGGGGATGAGGGGGTCCCTCCTCTTGTCACCTCTTGTCAGGCCTTGGGATGGCTCCAGATGGGCAAACAGCCCTAAACACACTGAAACGCCTGCCAGGTGGAGGTGGAAAAGGGGAACGTAGAATAAGAGTAGAGCTTTAGGACTCTCTTTTTCTCTCCTCTGCCGAGGGCTTCTGCTAAGCCTCCGTTTCTCCACACTGCACCTCCTCGCAAAGAGAATTATGCAAAAAATGGGCATTCACATACAAATGTCACATTTCAGCAATTTCCTGGGCCATGCATTCGATCGCTGGATGTGAGAGTTGCTGACGCCGTTGAAAGATGAGCTTTGCCATTCCTGATACCGGCCAGGAAAATATGTTTTAAAGATATTTGATTTGTGGTACAACAACAAAATCAGCTTTGAGGCTGCACTATTTCCTTCTCGACAATGGCTTAATTGCATTATGGTCAGTTAGTATTGACGGATACAGCGGATGTAAGAGAAATAAGACAGAGAGGATAAATAGGAACTGCTTTATATCAAGACTGCATTTGAAGAGATGGAAACATATTTTTTTCTCTCTCATACGCAAAGCAATTGAAGACAGTTATTGATTTAGCCCGACGGTGTCCAGTGATTTTCTCAGTGTGATTTGAGAGCTCTTATTGCTCAATTCAGAGTTTTTTCTTATTCCCTTTGTACACAGTGAAGGCCGATTCTGGCACAGTTTACTTCCTGTTGGTATACATTTTGTGGTTGGTTGCGCTCCAACGGTGAGTGTCTGATGTCCTTTCTCTAACCACGGCTAAGATATCTCTCCCTTTAGTCAACATTTATGGGCCGTTATTTAGTCTTTAAAGTCCAATCACTCGCTCCAGAATGTAAACAACTGAGTCTTGCATCCAAGCCACACATTAAAGGAGAAGGAGAAGGAGAGGGAAGAACTCTATATACATGTGTGCTTCTTATTCTTAGTTGACGATAGGAAAAAGCTTTTACCTGCCCTGTCTTATGCTTTGTACGTATCTTTATACGACTTTCAGCCAGAAATTACAATTGTGCAATTCATGTTCTTAAGTGAATGCTGGCTCACATCAAACAATGTAAAAAGCTAACAATGACTTCAGTAACATTAATTATTTTTGGTCAAGGCAAATGCTATTAGATTAAAGTGGTTTGAAAGACATTATGGACGTATCGCTGTTATTGACTTGGTGTTTCATAACGTTCAATGATTACATTTGGCATCGTTATGACATTACTGTCATCCTCTGCCGGGGGTCTTGCATGCAACCCAAGGATGGTTAACATGGATGTCTTGTTTTTACCAAACCATCATGAACTTCATAGTTTATTCTGGTCTATTATTGTTGAGGAGAAAGGGGACATGGATGATTAAAGCCTGAGGGTGGCGAAGAAATGTGGGACTATTGAGCGGCACTATTGGGACAAAATCATTTATATTTGTTTTTAAGGCTTTTTATTATTTATTTGCTTGCCAAAACCGAATACTGTCACATCCCATTACGCTATGGAAAACAAACTTTTGTCTTTTCATGACATGATGATTTTGTACGTATAATAGCCAGTCCTAAACCGAGGCAGAAGAAGAATCCTCACATTCTTCAAGAGGCCTTTTCGACATCTCGGGACCCTATGACACATAACAGTGGACAGCCCACTCTTCGCAGCCATGTATGGCGTAGAGTCAAACTCAAAATACATTCCCTCGTTTTGCAAGCCCTCTCTGAATTTGAAGCATTCAGAAAAAATGGCGAATGGTATGGAGTATATTAGCAGCTTGTGCTGTTTTTTCTGTACTTATTAATGTTTTTTTTAAGTCTGTGAAACAAAAACAACTTCAGGTATGAAAGTCATTCAACTCAAAGAATGTGTGACAAGCCAACGTGTCTGAGCAAGCACATTGTATGATTATCATACAATCTGTATGACGTCACCTCACATATTGTCACGTCATACAGGTGTGTTCCACTTAACATGTCACATGGCACTTCCATAAGCAATATAGCATGATTTGCATTTCCTAAGCCTGATGGTATTTATTCTTAGCAAAAGCACAAGATGAATTGCCTGAAGACTGCCCTCACAGGTTTCTGGAGGACTTGGCGAAGTTTCCCTGGAGTTTCACTACACATGTAGCTAACCCAACTGCCAATTATCATGGAAAAACTCTGTCACAGTGTCAAAACGACTGAAGTTGGGAGGTTGACAAACAAATGACCCAAGATTATGTGCGTATTTTTTTGTGCAGAAGAGCAAAAATGTAAGTTCTTCTTGCAGCCCTTTACTATTTCTAGAGACTCTTTCTTTAAAGGCATAATCAATAGTGGTCAGCCCCTCTGTCAAGGCAGCGATTAACTAACAAAGAGATAAAGGGGAGGATTTTATTTAACCTTGAGGGGTAGACTTGACTCGTAATGCATGGCGTGACACACAACCTCCTCCTGACAAAAGGTGATCCCAGGGGGCCGACGGGGAGAACAAATTCCCTGTCCACTTTTTTTCAGGGGGAGCCGGAACAGCCAGGCAGAGCAGCATCTGGTGTGTGTGTGCCCCGGAGAGGCTGCCTACCCCATATGTGGCCCGCAGCTCTCTCGGTCGCAGCCTGTCTGGCACCCGTCCATATCACATGCTTGATTAACCGACGCTTGACTAACCTTCACCCGCCTCCCTGCCGACACCATACCCGAGGGCTGAGCTCTCGCCCCTGCTCCACGACGTGTGACCATCCTACATCCTTAGTTCTATTCTTGGTACCCCACGACACCCCTCACAAACCTCCCTACTTCTTCACCGTCCTTCTTTCTGGTCTCCAGTGCAGGCCGCCCTCTGATCAGAACACCTGATACCGTCTCGGAGAATCACTCATTCTCATCCCTCGCGGCCAAATTCAAATTGACGGTTTGAATGGCAATATCGCCATTAAAAGGTGTCTGTGTTTCACCCGGTTTTGTTGGCAAAACCGTGAGTTATGTGGTTTAACATGTGAGAGGCGATATGAGTGGTTAACTTCAACAGAACCATGGTCTGAGTGTGTTTCAGTTCGATTAGATTCAGTCTTTTTATTTTTTTTACCTTTTTGGAACTGTTTTATTTTCCTCCCCCACCCCTGTGTTTGCTTGGCTCCTAGACCTTACTCGGCACAAATAGGAATCAGCAAAGCGGCCCGTCACTTACTGGGAGAGTAAGTGGATGGGGGTTTTGTGCTGATTTTAGAATATGTCTACTTCCTTCTTCGCATTCATATGTAATCCTGTTAATCCGTCAAACATATTGGCAGTAAGGTGACAAAAACTGACCATATAATTCTTTGTTTAGCGACGTTTGTCTCTACGTTTGAGATTAAGAGAGTGTAGAGCCGGCATAGACCAGCAGTAAATGACATTGACATATCATAGGGCTGTGGCCTGAATAACTCTTGCTGCAGTGGCTCGACTGACTGAATGAAATGTGATTGGCCACAAGGTAGCTGTAGACATGTTTTGTTGCTAAATAGGACTTCTGCCAATAAAAGGTCTGTATATTTGAAATACATCTATATAGTTTCAAATGTTATGGAGAGTCAGGTCACTTTCATTCCTGTTTATTACAATGGATGGTGTGCTTTGGTTTAGAAAGCTGTGATTGTGTGTGTGAGTGTGTGTGTGTGTGTGTGTGTGTGTGTGTGTGTGTGTGTGTGTGTGTGTGTGTGTGTGTGTGTGTGTGTGTGTGTGTGGGTATGTGTGTGTGTGTGTGTGTGTGTGTGCGTGCATGTATATTTCTGGCAGTAACCGTTTGCTTTTGAGCCGTATTAATAGCTTAAAGATTCTGCAGGTCTTTGAGGAGAGAATTAAGATTATGTTTCTAGCTTCCTACCACATGTTTTTGGTGATGGCTTTAGCTGCCCATCTGCGGTCTACAGGGATGTGTGGATGCTATGTGTGGAGCATATGGGGAGTGATTTGCCCTGCAGGGCGTTTTCTAGCCAGGCATTATCAGAAGTGTGCCTTTAGCAGAAAGTAAAGACAATTACTAAAGTAATTGTCTCTATATCAGCTGAAGTGGAAGTGCACTGTTCTTTACACAAGAACAGCATTTCATTAGTTACCACGCCCACTTCACTGATCATGTAATATAAATGAAGTATTAATTATATTCAGTACAAATATTTGTATCTTATGCATCTGGTGTAAAATAAATGGTTATATCGTCTATATGCATCTCGGTAATCAGTGAATCAGTTATTGGTATTGAATTAATGTTGTAATCTTGGTATCTGCATAGTAAATAACAATTTTAAATTATAGTTATTTTTGATCTATTGAAGTAGACACTTCAGAGTTAGGGCTGTGCCTCAATTCAGTATCTTGGCGTATTGTTTCAGCATTACATTACCAGATAACCACGCTTTCATATGTAGCAGAGTAGTAGTAAATTATTCTGGAGAATTCTGGAGAATTATTCTGCATAATTAAGTAGTGAAGGAGGTATTGTGTATGATGGAGAATGAAAACATGCTGAAGATGCGATTTCTGTTCATAATACTGTATAATGAAATCAATAGCTATGAAATGACTAAGTTTGTCTTGTACCTGCTTCTTACTGCCAGAGAAACCATTAGATGAGGCATTTAGAGTTTCCACTTTCGTCACTATAGTACTAGGTGGGAGGACAGTAATATGATGTGGTTGCAATTCTTACAGATTTGGCTAATGGAGGTGCATGACTAAACAGGAAATGGATACAATACAGGATATGATAGGATTATACCCTGCTGTTTCCTCACTCATAATATTTCTAAAGAAGTTCGACTGGAATCATCTCATAATGAATGTATTATTATTTTTATATTTAGCCATTCTTTTTGACATTTTTACTGATAGATTTACAAGGGTACACTACAACATTTAGATAGTTCTGCAAAAGTAAAACACTGCAGAGATTGTGGAAGTAATTGTTTTATTTGGGCATATCAGCATTTATTCCATGTGTCAGGCTTGAAATTCTAAATTTACTCAATAATGCTGACGTGAAATATGCTCCTGGGGCCACGATCTCAGCCGCATATCATATCATCTATAGTTTAACAAAGTGGTCAGAGCTCACAAACAGCAAATTAGCTTTTGTGTTGCCAAAGGCTCAGCCCACTTCTTGTTTACCCAAGTATGCCTTGAAGTTGCTCTGACGCTCATAAGCAGTCTTTCCCATGTACGGGGGACGAATGGGGACGTTGGGGGACAAGCTGAGGGAGTGGCAGTGAGATGAGTAAAGCATTACAGTAAGTGGAGCCATCTGTGGAGGAAGTGTGGAAGGAAGTGGGGAGGTGAAAGAGTATTGGTCAGTATCCAGGGCTGCTGGGGAAGGGGAAGAGGTGGGACAGGGGTAGGATCAGGGTGACTGGGTGTACTGGGTGTATCTTTTTTATTTCTTCTTTTCATTCATTGTTGTTGACCTGTGCCTTGCCGAAACCCTGCTGTGCAATGAATGTGAGACTCGTAAACTTCTGATTTGCAATGTAAAATGTGTATAAAACTCCCATGGCGTGTGTGGGTGACCGTTCCTTTTGGAGCTCATGTCCTAACTGTAAATCGTTTGATATTGGACATTGAATGTGGAATTGTAATCACCGTCGTTGTGCCTGAATGGTGCATATATCATCACATTGCTTTCTCCCCACCTTTCTACTCTAGCTTTTTTATCCCTCTAATATTTTAGTATTAGCGTATTAGAACGTCCCGACTCCCCGCTCCTCGATTTGGTCACCTAATGAATAGCATTTTAAGAGCCTTCTCTCTCCTCTTTCGCTGACTTAATGGACAGCGTCGCCGTGGTAATAGCTCTTTTTTTGCCAACAACACACTTTGAGCAACTGTGTGAATAATTGATGTTATAATTGGTCCTCAAAAAACAATCTAAAATACACTTGCCGGAGTGTGGAGTACTCAGCCGCTCACTCTTCCTTCTCCTGCTACACGCCTCTTTGCAATTATGTCATGATGTGTCGTTATCTCTCACAAATACACCTTTTATGCAACTCCCCTCTCACCTCTCACCCCCTCTTATTCTCGGGGCTAATGAATTGAAGAGCATAAAGTGCCCGGTCATGGCCGCTATCTCCCGAAGCCTTTTTTTAAAAAAAAGGAAGAGGAATGAAACGCTAAATTTCATCTAATCCTCCCAGGCCCAGAATCAGCCAGCAAGTGATAAGAAAAAACTGCTGAGGCTCACGTCTACCAGGGAAATTCAGTGTTGTCAGTTATGTTTAGTGATGCTACCGTATCGTGTGCATGCCCCGCTATTTCTACCCTAAACGCTAGCATCTTTCTAGAGATTGTTGCTGGTAGAGCAACACGAGAATGGCAAAACTCATTTGGCAGAATAAAAAATAAAGAAATGATTTATATATAAACATATATATGTAAATGAGCTTAGCTTCATCAAAACTTTTTATTTTCCCCTGAAGATGTCTCCTAAGCCATTCAGGCAAGGTAGCAAACATGCTGAAACATGATGAAACCACATCAGCTATTTTCCATGATCTTATGTGGTGGCTGCTGTTTGCTACCTCGATTTAAGCCATGCTAGGGGTTGTAAACACAGTAGCGGCATCATAGCGCCACGTAGTCTAATGTCAATATTTATTTTTTATCTCTTTGCTATACCACCCTTTGAAATAAGGTAGTGCAACACTGTAGCAACACGATGGAGCCACGTATGCTAATCACGTATGCTATCATTGTGTTGCTTGCCATCAACAGACTATTCAGTCATTTCAGTTTGCTTTGCTTCCCTTCCGTTTAAAAATATTGAAGTGACAAATTTGAGCAAAAAAGGGAACAGTTGAATCATGCGTGTGGACTGTGGATCACTGATGGTTTGATTCAGGACATGTATACATTACTTTGGGAGAAATTAGCTAGATAATGGTTAGGCTCGCTGTCACCGGCCTTGCTAATCGACACACACAGCATTAGGAGCACTAATGAATGGTTACTTGAGTGCCGGGTCTTTTAGAACTCGATAGAGCGGCAAACACAGACCTCTTAATGGTTGTTGATAGGGCTTGTCCCACCGTACAAGGAGGGACAAACCCTGTAAAAAAACACATTATTGAAACGGGCCCTGAACTCAAACTACCCGACGGGTACACCTCGCTGTTTCGCTGATCAAAAGGGACGTTTCACTTCAGCTCATTTGTTCCAGAAATTATGCACAGGTGGATTACCTCACACTCATAGATTCCTTTTACCGAGCTGTGCTCATTAAAGGTTGTAATGCATAACATCCTGCCCCTGCATATTGGTAGGAGAGTGTTCAGTGTCTGTTCTGCTTGGATTGCGTTCAGCTAATGTCCATTATGTTACCATCTTCATCTACTCTCTCAGCCATCCCTCTTCTTTTTAAAGGGAAAGTGCTGAGAGCGCTGGACCCAGTTCAGGTACCAGGGCTGGACCCAGTAGTAAGAGTACAATGCCAGGATTCCCCAGACTGATTAAAGCGCTATTAAGTGACTGGAGAATGACTGGAAGGGCATGATTCACTGTGGAGGCTAATTGGTTTTATTGTCGATAAACAATGACGCTTTGTTATTCATTAAATGCCATGCTTATCTTACCGGCACATCCACCCCCCACCCCCCCCCCCCCCCAGCAACTTTCACCTTCAGCCAACTTACCAGCTCTTTACGTTTATTTGTCTTTTATCGTTTTTATTGAAATATTTTTCATTTGACTCAATATAGCCTTCATTATCTCACTTATCATTATAATCAGTTAAGCCTGTCACTAAGAATTGAGGGAATGTTCAGAGCAGTGTATTGCTCACGGATGGTAGATTTGCCTGTACAAATGTCATTTATTGGTGGTATCTCCTGGTGCCACCTTGCTAGGATCTGAGGATATTTTGGGCTGTGCAGCTCTCTCCCCTGCTTCCTTTGTCCTGGAGCCGATTGACGAGACACCTCCAGCTTTGACTGCTCAGTGACCTTTAAAGGTTGAGCGTTGCGGCCTATATATCGTTATAAATATTTTATTGGGCTGATTTTGTTACAACAAGCTACTATTCCATGCACCTCACGATTCACTGCCAAAGCTTTCGGCTTTCTCCCAGAGTGCATTTGATGCACAATTAAGCCGGAGTTGTAAAGTGAAATCCTAGATCAATGCTGGGTGAGCAGAAGGATAAGGAGCCTGCCTCGAGCGCTTGCTGATTGTCAGGGACATTTTTTGGACAACATGGCGATGCATAACTTGGCACTTTCATTTAAAATGTGCCGAAAGCTATGACCTGTTGCAATTCTTTCTGCTGGTTGAATTTAAACATTTTAATTCCTTCTGCAGGCCGCGATGAGATGCCGTCGAAATGGTCCGGTCTGCCAAACTCTTTGCAGTTTGTTTGCTATCATTGTTCTTGGATTCTGACTCATTGGTGCTCCGATTCTGACTCACTGTGTCGGATTCTGACTTTTGGCCAAATGGGGGTTCTTCTGTCATCATTTTTGTTCAATAGACAAATACCACCACATTAACATGGATTCTGCTGTAGAAGTTACAAGTCAAAGTTAAATTCCGTAGTTTTTGATGACGTGTCCTACATTTGATGAGTGTTGGAGACGCATAACACAGGCTTCAGAATACCCTGCATAATGCTGATACTACAAACAAACCAACGCGTTAGCACACGCTAAAATACCATAGCCAGAATGTGGTTAAGGACCTACTGTGGAGATCTGGCACAACACAGGATAATATTAACATAATTGGCTGTTTCCCAATCCACAACACTTGTATCCTTGTGTGTGATTTCGGAAGTTCTTCCAACATGTTCCAGATTATATTCCTCCAAGCCAAATGCGGAGTGATTTAGACTGGAAGTAGCGTTTAAGTGAGCTAAAAGTTTTCTGCATGATTGAGACACACTTTTTATTTTTTACTTGCCGACGAACACCCTTCCTTTTTTTTTGTTTTTCGGCTTTTCAAGGATTCGAGAATCCAAAAGTTGCCGGTCCGAAGTTGTGCTCAAGGTGTGAGTCGTACGCCGTGCACATGTGTGTGTGCACACACACTGCCCTCCCAAAGCTGGTTATCAGGACCCCGCAGCCCGTATTCTCCCTTTGTTCCATTCATGCACACCTTGGGCAAAGTCACCCCGTCTGCCTTGCTTGTGCGCTCTCTTCCGCTGTCTGTCTGTTAGTCTCTGCGTGCACGCGCGTGTTTGTGTGTGTCTAGCTGCCTGTTTTCTTATCTCTGGGAGCTCGACAAATCCCAGCGCCCAAAGCAGTGGGATGAGGGAATCAACAATATTCCCTTCTCCTACCCCGGTGAAAAAAAAATCAAGAAATAAGCAGACAACTGCCAAAACAATTAATGCTGGGCACATCCTTTGCTAAATCCCTTGAAGATCAAAGAATTGGGCTCTGCATCTCTGTATGCGAATAATACTGTAAGATAACACGTCCCATGCTGTATGGGTCTAAACGGCAACAATGCTAATCCTCTCCTACCCCCAGGCCAAGCAAGACGTATGGCTAAACAGATCAAAGCCTGCCTCTGCCTTGATTATTAGGTAGGGGGAAAATGCAGTTTTGAAATATTTACTGTATATTATAAACACTTTTCTTCGTGTCTTCATGTTGACAGCAGGCGTTGAAGTCTGGCACCAACTGTTGACACATAGGGGAAGATATTGTTGATATGCAACTTGAAATGATTCGTTGGAAAGGATTGTCATTTTTGGGTGATTTTGACATTGCAGGTCTTAGGCTTATTGATGTATTTTTCTCTTTTTCTTTCTTTGTTTGCATAACGATGTTTGCATGACATAAAATCCATTCATTTTTATTTTTTAAAAGCATTGGAGAAGAGCACCAGAGCTCATTAATTTAACGGTCATGCTCTGTGTGTGGTTCTTGTTGTCTTTTCTGTGGTTCTGCAGGAGAAACCTGACCAAACTGTCCCTGATCTTCAGCCACATGCTGGCGGAGATCAAAGCCATCTTCCCCGGGGGACACTTCCAGGGAGACACCTTCCGCATCACCAAGGCCGACGCCGCAGAGTTCTGGAGGAGATTCTTCGGAGACAAGTACTGTGACCCAAATGTTTTTAGTTTTTAGAAAGGAAGGTAACGAGGGTGTGTGTGTGTACGTGTGTGTGTGTGTGTGTGTGTGTGTGTGTGTGTGTGTGTGTGTGTGTGTGTGTGTGTGTGTGTGTGTGTGGTAATGCTTATTTTGCAAAGAGGGCAGTTACACATGCTGTGCACCGACACACGCACACGTACACGCACACACACAAACACATCCGCCAGCCACACCCTGCTGAAATCCAATGCTACGCACAGATACTCTTTGTCCCCTCAATTAGCAGTAGAACCCATGAGAAGGCACTACTTCAGTCCTTCCGGTCGTTTGTGCACACACAAACATTCAGACACACACACACACACACACACACACACACACACACACACACATTCATAAGCATGCCAGTGTTGACAACATCTCACCATTCTCTCGGTGCTCAGTGTGCAGTACAGTCCATATTTGTCCTGGATTGTTTTGTTTTGTTTCTCTGTCGACACCTCCAAAAGTTTGTGTACGGCAACGGAAGTGGAAACTTAACGCAGGGCTATTTCAGTCTGGTTGATTCCTATTGAAAAATCACTAAATAGTTTTCCTTATCCAGTATTCAGAGTTCTATGTTTTATTATAGAACGCGTTGAGCTTATTCTTATGTCAATACTTTTAACATTTATAACAGTCAGGGTCAAACCAAAACTACATAAATTTACTGTGTGCCTTAATTAGCATGAATTATGGCACGTTTTGCTCATAATGAGCACCCCTGGTTGGATGAGGCTGTAGGCCGCCAGTTTCACATTCATACTCATATTGTTCCACCTGGTACGAAGATAGCAACGTTTCTCCCCTTTGTTGTCTGACTACCTCCTTAGTTAATCACATCACCGGTTCCTCAATGGGTATGGAAAGCTTGTTTCACTGTCACCGCATCTGCCAACCAGAGTATGAACGGAATGACTCGTATCATGTATTCGCGTGACAATTGTTAGGGCTACAGGGCTTTTTTACTCCAAAGAGAAAACAAACCAAACAGAAATGGTTACTATTGGAGACTGATATTAATAATGAAGTACAATTACGGTTTGATTGTGGATATTGCAAAATTTAGCTGATTTTCCGGGAGGGCCACCATTGTGTCACAAAAAAAGACACGGTTCGTTTTTCGATGGGCGGAACGAAGAGGGTAGACTGATTACTATTTGATAACTGACCCACGTCCCGGACCTCTGTCTCTCCTGCAGGACGATAGTGCCATGGAAGGTCTTCCGACAGTGCCTTCACGAAGTGCATCTCATCAGCTCCGGGCTGGAGGCCATGGCCCTCAAGTCCACCATCGACCTCACGTGCAACGACTATATCTCCGTGTTCGAGTTCGACATCTTCACACGCCTCTTCCAGGTCGGTTCGGCACAGCTTCAGAAACATCGTTATTGTTTGTATTTCTTTTGTTCATGTTTCTTACATTTTGTTCATGTAAAATGACTTATTTAGTCCTCTTTATCGTCAACATAAACACATTCCCTTTGAAATGGATTCTTTTCAAAATAATTTCCCTGGATGATTAATATGAGACCTGAATTAATAACCCATGGCTTTCGAGAGCAGACTCGTCTTCTTTCATGCTTGTTCTTTTGTTTTATTTTCTTGGTATCGTGCCGGATAGCATTTGGCTCTGACCAACTGTTCACACACACACACACAGACACACACACACACACACACATACACACACACACACACACACACACACACACACACACACACACACACACACACACACACACACACACACACACACACACACACACACTAACCCAACCACAGTGGCGATTTATTAGCAGTCATAACGTGCACTTCGATCACCTGCTTTTAGTTTTAAGTGCCATCTCACCCACCCTCCACGCTGGCCCAGATAACAGATTTAGTGCTTCAAGACTCAGCTTGTTGTTGCTTCTTAACCTCCCTATACCTCAAAATACCGGCCAAGGTGCCACTAGTGCCTTCCCGGAACCAATTGAACACAAGAAAAAAATAAGCCTGCAGATGTCATTTTCCCTCAGAGGCGTTCGTTCTTAAGTGTGTGTTTGCATGTGAATGTGTTTGTCTGTTTTTGTGTGTATGTGTGTGTGTGTTCCCCTCCTACTTCCCCTGCTGCTTTGGATATTTTTGAAATATTTGCTCTGGGTTTTTGGATGTGCGTTTTGGTTTGTTTTTATTTTTTATTTTTTCAAATTTGTATCCTTTTATAAGAGTCTAGTTTTTTGTCCGGCCCTTGACAGATTGCTGGCCCATGTGGCTTCAAGATGTATGTGTGTGTGTGTGGGCGGCTGGGGGCCCCTCAGCGTGCGCGCTTGTGCTTTGGCAGGATCCCCTGCTCTCTTTGGTCTGTTTGGATCAACAGTATTACATTGTGGCCATGAGCGAAATAGAAAGGAAGTTTTCCTTTTTTTCTACCAACTTCAATGTGACTGCAGACTGCTCCAAATGTGTGTGTTTGTACAGAAGAGCATTCCCAGGGCAGCAATTATAGCTGTCGACTTAAATTTTAAGTACGCCAAACAGCATTAACGTTCCCTCAAGTGAGAAAGGAGCATAGTAGAAGGACCTGGATTGGTGGGGTTGGAACGGCGATTTGATTGACTTTAGGAAAGGGGATATCAATCCAAGTCTCGGCTGATACACACAAACGCACACTCTGATGCCGACATGGGTCTTCCCTTGATCTGGAGTGATTCAGTGGTCAGGAAACGTGGGACGAAAAACATGAAATATCCTGACGATGAATAAGTTGAACACGAGGGGTTCCAAACGGAAACGCTGGAAAGGCTGTCACACCCCTAAACCCGCCAACCGACCAAGCTGTTTTTCTGATAGATTGCTACTAACAAGATCAAGGAAGACGCATCCGCTATCTTCAGACACAAGCTTGATCAAAGACATCCCTTCATCCTTGCACGTTTTTTAAGGTTAAAAAACCTAGAGATATTGCCGTGATGTGAATCACATCAGGTTCTAACCATCTTAAAAATAGCATCGGCATATGTGTGCATCGTACATCCATTGCGTGACCTTGTTAAAAATAGTGTGACGACACAAGGTGTGTGGGGTAATCTGGCCTCCTAAAGAGGCCGCCCCCAGGATTAACTAGGATCAGCCCCCCCAGTTCTCCCTTGCCGACCCCCACCCTCCTCCACACAGAAACATTCTCCAGGGATATGTGGGTCCACAAAATGGATCGAAGTTTGTTAGCAAAAATGCAAACATTCTCTCATCGTGTGTGTGTGTGTGTGTGTGTGTGTGTGTGTGTGTGTGTGTGTGTGTGTGTGTGTGTTTCTATGTATGTTTGTGGCTAGCTTTGCTGCCATTCCGCCCGGGACAGCTGTGTACGTGCTGTTTACAAACTAGCGAGCTCATGTGTAAATGTCTGCGTCGTGTGTCCTCCTAACCCTCTCTCCATGTCACCTTCCCAGCCTTGGGGGTCCATCTTGAGGAACTGGAATTTCCTGGCGGTGACTCACCCGGGCTACATGGCGTTCCTCACTTACGACGAAGTCAAGGCCCGGCTGCACAAATACATCAACAAGCCCGGAAGGTGAGGTGTTCATTTCGGCTTGCGTCAGAGTGTGTGTGTGTGTATGTATGTGTGTGTGTGTGTGTGTGTGTGTGTGTGTGTGTGTGTGTGTGTGTTTGTGTGTGTGTGTGTGTGTGTGTGTATGTGTGTGTGTGTGTGTGTGTGTGTGGGGGGTATATATGCGTTTATGGGCTTGCATTACCCAGGATGTTTCGGTTGAATGACCCCTAAACCTAACCCATTAATGAATAATTTGAACAGAATTGCTAGGGAATCTGATCCCATGTTCCCACAGTGTTTGAAACAGAGTGGTCAATATTTCACAGGCACAGACAACTCAATGAAGCACATAATCTCTTGTTACAAAATCTCTCCAAAAACGTTGAAGGTTAAACTTATTGAAGGCCAGTTATCCTTAACCTTTACACATGCTGACATACTTAATAAATGACTCATCAACGCATGAAACGTTCTTAAGCAGCGTATTGAGGGAGGTCTGAAATAACAGGTAGGTGGCTAATACAATTATGAATCATCATAGGCATACCCCAGTCATGAGGAATACAGATTCTTAAGACACCAGTCATGAACCAACATAGGGGAACAAACACACACTCTGACTTTCCTGGTGATGATGCGAGTGGGTGTGTGTGTGTGTGGTTAGATCAGTCGTTGATGATGAGCTGCAAGTTCCAGGCACACACGTTCATTCAAAAGCCACCTCTCGACCACCTCTCGGAATAGAAGACCACTATCTTCACAGCTGGTTTTATTCACTGGAGAAGCAAGTATACGTGACTCTCCGGCTGACAAGCGGAACGTTCGTACAGAGTTCCACGGAGGCAGCAGCCCCCAATGAGGTGGCTTCACCACACAGCCGCACTCACATAGGGGTTTCAAACTCTAGCAGCCAAAGATGCTTTCACAATTAGAGATGGTCTTCTCTTATGACTTCCTCAGAAAGAATGTGTCGTGCCAGCTCAGGTTTGAATGGTATTGACACGATACCGTGGAAGTTCCACTAAAATGAGCACGACATTTGCGATCAACTTGTTTTTAGGAAATAAAATATATATTTCTGTTAAGATTGACCTTCTTAGGGTCTCGTTTTTTTCTGAAATTGATGGCAGCATTAATAAACATTAGCAAATGCAGGAATTTATTATTATATAGCCTTTGCATAGGGGTTTGGGTTAGTGTTAGTGTTTATGGATTGAATTAACCCTAACCCTAGCCCTATTAAACAATGTATGAATTAATACCATAGTTAGCATGAACACCATTAGTAAACCTGAATGATTACTAGACAGTTAGCTGTCAATAACACTTGCTTATGACTGATAAACTAATACAAATGAGTGGTTAATGAATGTGCCCATATTGCAAAGTGTTGCTACCATTTTCCTTCACTAGATTAAATCTCCATCTCATGTTATCATGAAGGTTGGCTTCAATTGATGACACCATTAGCCCCTTTTGCCTCACGCTCCACCCTGTAACACGATGTCCAGACCCCATGGAACCAACAGACCTCTGTACTAGCAGAGTAACATGAACGGCTCCAGGATAGTCTAGTAGTGGTTAGAGACCAAAAGGTTCTGGGTCCAAACCCCAAGCCTCTGAAGTCTGCCTGTAGGCGTCTTTGAGCAAAGTCTAACCCCCCCCCCCCCCTACCTGCTCCTTCATGAAACATATTAAAATGTAGTCGTTTTTAGATACAAACATTAATACCCTGCTATAAATTGTCAGGTTACCAAAGCCTTTTGTGAGCAAGCGAAATGACAAAAAAATAATAATTATTATTATTAGCGTTATTTTGACTGATTGTGTTTGTGTGTGTATATCCAGCTACATCTTCAGACTGAGCTGTACGCGGCTGGGCCAGTGGGCCATCGGCTACGTGACCAACGATGGGAACATCCTGCAGACCATCCCGAACAACAAGCCACTGTTCCAGGCCCTTATTGACGGCTACAGGGAGGGCTTGTATGTAACGCACGCGCACACACTACACACGCACACACGCGCTTACACCCGCAGTCAGGCCCACACTGCATCACTCCACGTTTCACTCCATCCCATTGATCCAGTTGTCCTCGACTCTCGGCCAGGGGCAAATTGGTGGTCATGACTGACAGGCCACACTGATATGCATAGGCCTTCCTCCTAAAATGTGTTTGAAAGGCACAAGACCAATGTAAAGGAAAAGTAATTCCCAAAATGAAAAACTTTTCAGTTTTCTTTTGTTTCATTTTTTTCTAGTTTAGTTCTATTTGCGAGCAGGGAACTCTTTGAGCCTTTCTGCCTTTCAATTGCTGGTATGCTTTGTTGTTGGCTGTTTACATCCAGTCTTTGTCAGCAATTTTTGCCATTATTGATTGTATTGAGATTTCATTCCTCTAAATTTTGTTTACTTATTTCAGCCATGTCTGGCTCAATAAAACTAAACACGATCATTAAAAGCAATGGAAACCATCCATCCTGGTTCTGCTGTCGGCAGAGTCTTTCTAATTATTTTGTCCAATGATGTTGTCATGAGTGTTCTCCGGGAACGTCTGTTAGGTAACGGCAGGATGACATAAAGTTGAATTAATACACAGAATGCCGAAACGCTCAATACTCCTTACACACACAATCTGCAACACTGTAGCTCAATATTATTGCTATTTACTATCAAGCCATAACAGATGCCACTGCAAGGAACATATTGAGCTGTGTGCACACGTTGGATGTTTGAGTGGACATTCAGCCCCCACTGAATCACTTGTCTCCTGCAGTTATTTGTTCCCAGACGGCCGCAGCTACAACCCAGACCTCAGTGACCTGTGTGAGCCCACGCCACACGACCACATCAAAGTCACTCAGGTGGTCATCACACACACACACACACACACACACACACACACACACACACACACACACACACACACACACACACACACACACACACACACACACACACACACACACACACACACACACACTCATAGCGCAGGCAGAGACCCTGGGCCCGCAGTTGTGTCACTGTTCAATAAGAACCATCTGTGCCCAGGCACATGCGCCGTGAACGTAGGCAGGATTGTTGACAGAATTATCAGAGTCAACGGATGACTCACTCACTGCATCTGGTAATTCTTTTCTTCCTTTTGTGTGTGTGTGGGTACGTGTGTGTATGCAGGTGTTGTGCATGCATATTATAATTCATAGGTTTATTTATTTAACCTTTATTTACTTTATAACAAGAGAAAAGATACTTTGATTAAAAATGTAATGTGTTAAAGTTTTCAAGGGTGCCCTGGTCAAGGTAGGCAGCAGCAGCCAACAACGCAGTTTCAGACAACAGTGCGGTCAAAGTTCACCAAAATCAAATCAAATCAAACTGCAGCAAATCACAAAACGGGCTATTCAAACAAGCACCGTAGACCGGTAAGGCAGGCTTCTTTACAGTGTGTGTCAATGCTCCCTTCTCCCCCAACAGGAGCAGTACGAGCTGTACTGCGAGATGGGCTCCACCTTCCAGCTGTGTAAGATCTGTGCGGAGAACGACAAGGACGTGAAGATTGAGCCCTGCGGTCACCTGATGTGCACCTCCTGCCTTACCGCCTGGCAGGTAAGCTGAAGGGTGACCCACCCTCCACAGCAGGCCGTGGACACTCCCGGTCCACTTGTGCCCAATACGTGCTCCGTTGTACACATATTTTCCTGGTGCATTATGGGTCTCAAGGGGACACGCTGAGGTATCTGTAAATTGGCGTTCACCTCTCTTGTCCAGATTCAGACGATTTGTTGAATTCCACATTTTTTATTGTGCGTCTAGAAGGGGAGCACGCTAGGTTAGCGCGAGATTTCCCGTAAGCCTCATTGACTTGCAGAGTTGCAGTAGCTGCTGCTTACTAGCTTCGGATCATGTAATACACTTTGAATTCCTTAATAATATTTAAAACGTGTTCCAAATGGTCCCTCATTCAAAACGAGTGCCAGTTACATGACGTACGATTGTAGTTTTTTCCCCAAAACAAACATCATTCTGCTCTATTTTTTGCACAGTGATTGTGAGGCAACTTTTCACGCAATAACATTACAGCTGCTTTTGGCTAGGTCGTCTCCAAGGAAGGTAACCTGTCACGTAGGACTTATGATTGATGACCCTTGTTCAGCTTGTCTGTGAGGCCCATACACCTTACAGCAATGGATTTGCAAGCCACAATTAGTGTTCCAATTCCCCCTAAAGGTATTCTTTAAATAGTGTACTATATGTTGTTCACTATAGAGGGAATAAGGGACCAAGTGAGCCAATTTGAACATCGCCTCCAACTACAAACTACTTCCCATAAATATTGAATGCTAAAACATGCACATTTTTCAGACTTGTATCCGTTTGAATAGAGCTGCTGGGTCCTTAGTGTGACAAATGCTTTATGCTTGTTATCGCTGCAACACAACAATTCAATTCGCACTTCCTCTAATTCTTCAGCGTCGTATATATATATCTCCCATGTTGCTTTGACTACACTTTGAATCCTACCAAACCTCGCCTTTCCCGACATTTCAGGCACGCGTCTTATTGGTACATTCATAAAGTAGACTCTTTATCCAAAGCATCTTGCAGTGTTTTATTTTAAGCACATGCAATATATGAGCTGATGGGGGATGTTCGACTCCCAGGCGAAAAGTTGAGAGCTTAACTCCCTGGACGACCCATGTGCAGATACAAAGACGTGCATCGCATCCTGCCAATGAGGAAAATAATGTAAAAAGGCTATTAAACATGCATCTTGTGTGTCATGGAAACACTGTTGTATTCAGCATTCAGAGTGCAGAGCTGTGGAGCTGTGGGGCTCCTCCACAGCTCCATTCATCCCTGTCTGCCTGCCTCTCTCTCCCATGAGTCTTTGCGTCTGTCCTAATCAGATTCCATATATCAATTTGGGACGGAAGTGAAAAACTAGAACGTGTGTGTGTCTGGGCTCGCCTGTATGCGTGCATGCATGTGTGTGTGTGTTTGTGAGGTGAGTGTGTGTGTATGTGTGTGTGTGTGTGAGTGTGAGGGGGGGTTCACTGTATTTGTGTGTGTGTGTGTGTTTGTCATGTATGTTTGTGTGTGTGTGTTTGTGTGCATTCGTGCTGATATGAGCACGTCTATTGAAAGAGACTCAGACTGTGATCCTGGAGCATGTCAGTAATTAGCACGCGCCTAATGAGTCGCTTGACGAATCCAGAGATCTGTCCTGTCTCCTGCCATGTCTCTCTCTCTCGCTCTATCCCTCTCTCTCTCTCTCTCTCTCTCTCTCTCTCTCTCTCTCTCTCTCTCTCTCTCTCTCTCTCTCTCTCTCTCTCTCTATCCCTCTCTCTCTCTCTCTCTCTCTCTCTCTCTCTCTCTCTCTCTCTCTCTCTCTCTCTCTCTCTCTCTCTCTCTCTCTCTCTCTATCCCTCTCCCTCTCTCTCTCTCTCTCTCTCTATCCCTCTCTCTCTCTCTCTCTCTCTCTCTCTCTCTCTCTCTCTCTCTCTCTCTCTCTCTCTCTCTCTCTCTCTCTCTCTCTCTCTCTCCCTCTATCTCTCCTTCCATCCACCCATCTCTCTCATCTACTCCACTCTCCTGTCTCCTTGATCCCGTTCTCCTCTGGTTGGCCGGGCTATCTGCGTTTCAATCGGCCCGTGAAAGAGCTCTTCCTCTATATCTCTCTATCTTTCTCCCCCCCCCCCCCCCCCCCCCCCCCCCCCCCCACCAACAACCAACAACACTAATGCCCTAATGTGCCCAAGTCGGTTTGTTCGTGAGTATGAAATCTTAGGTTAGCAGGAGAAAGAGCTCTGGTCGAAGGTTGTTTCTTTGTTTCATGGCCATAAAAGTGAAAGATGATTATCAAAGAGAGGGCTTGTATTTTGGAATTCATTTCCCCCCCCCCCCCCCCAGGAGTGATTGGCTGAGTGGATTGTGTTGTTTTATTCTGAGCAGAGTGTAACAAAAGTTCCTTAAGGCGGATGGAGCAGCAAGTACACAGACACAAACACACACACACAAACACGTGCACACGCACTAGCACGCACTCCCTCAGATGGTAGGCAAGCCTGGCAGTGTGCTGGCTCTCCCAGTCCTGGCTCTATAGCAAGGTTATTTTGGCAGCTGGCCAAAGTGTTACAGCCCTAGTCAAAATTACTAAACTGAGCCGAAAAAAAACATTTGTTTTTTTAATGTTCCCTTCGCTTTCATTGCAACACAACAATGTGCCACACGAGCCAATGGCAGTGATGTCATGTACACACACACACACACACACACACACACACACACACACACACACACACACACACACACACACACACACACACACACACACACACACACACACACACACACACACGTGCACGCACACACAAACTCATACAGTATACACATAAACATACATTCACTTACAAACAAATACACACACATAGGTTGGCAACAGTGTGTGATTTTACTGCTTTTATGAGATTGTCATGATTTCCAGCCGTCATGCAGAAGAGGTGAAGTGTTTGTCTGTGTGTATGTGTGAGAGAGAGGGTGTGTGAGCTGTTCTCTGGTCTGTAAACCTCCTCACAAGAGTGGATGTCAGTCACGCCCACACAAACAGAGTTTTGTTTCTCTGTCACGCTTCCTGTTTTGGTAAGGGGCCCACGAAAGCCCTGCCCCCCGCTGCTACAGGGGTCCACTGGGCTCCCACTGGCTGGGAGTGGGTGTTAAACCAGTGGTGTGTATGTGCGTGTGTGTGTGTGTGTGTGTGTGTGTGTGTGTGCTTGTGTGTGTGTGTGTGTGTCAGTGCGTGGGTGAGAAGGTATGACCAAGTTACTGTTTTCTCCTGCTTCAGGATTCTGTGAGTCACCCGACCAGGTGGTACCCTGTGAGAGGGGGCTCTCTTGCTCTCTCTTTCTCTCTCTTTCTCTCTCGTGCGCTCCCCCGTCTCTCGGTTTCTTTGTCACTCACTGTCTCTCTCTCTCCCTCTTTCATCTCCTCTCTCTCATGTACTCAGTCCTTCCCCCGCTCTCTCTCTCTCTTTCTCTCTGTCTCACACCCTCTACACCTCTCTGCCTCCTTTTATCTCTGTCTTTGTCTCTCTCTCTCTCTCTCTCTCTCTCTCTCTCTCTCTCTCTCTCTCTCTCTCTCTCTCTCTCTCTCTCTCTCTCTCTCTCTCCCTCCCTCCCTCCCTCCCTCCCTCCCTCTCTCTTTCTCTCTCTCTCTCTCTCTCTCTCTCTCTCTCTCTCTCTCTCTCTCTCTCTCTCTCTCTCTCTCTCTCTCTCTCTCTCTCTCTCTCTCTCTCTCTCTCTCTCTCTCTCTCTCTCTCATTCTCTCTCTCTATTGCTCTCTTTCCATCTCTCTCTCCTTTACCATCACTCTCGTTCCATCTCTCTGTGTCTCTCTCCATTTTTCTGTCTCCCTCTCTCCATCTCTACGTCCCCCCCCTACATCTCTGTGTCTCTATACATAGAGCGAGGGTAGCCTATATAGACTCTTGGCCCCTCCCTCAGCCCGACGCTCGCTCAGTGAGGAACAGCTGGCTGCTGATGTGCGTTTGTTCCACATCCTGTTCTCGGTAATGACGCTGTTTGATCCCGTTTGATCTTTGACCCCTCCCCCATCTCCCCCATCTCCATCATTGGTGGGTTCAAAGTTCTAAGTGGGGCTCAGTAACAAATGAGGCATGCCTCAAGCCCCTCAAAGCATCGTTCCAGGTGTGGAACATGAGTGTGTCGCGATCATATACGATTTACATTATTTTTTCTTTCTTCTATTTTTAGCTTATTCTATTTCTATACTTTTATCAGGAGCTCAATAAGAAGAAGACGGCGACAAAGCATCCCTTGGCCAATCCGCTCTGACTTGGTTTAAACACTGTCCGTTGGGTTTTGGCATAATGTGGTCACACAAATCAGAAGTCTAAAGTCTAAAGTCTGAGAGGCGCTATGATGTGATCTGGATGACGTTTCACTTTCGTCTTTCGTCGCATATAAACTAATCGTGCTGCTGGAGGCGGTGACCTGTAACCGCGTGATAGACATTAACAACCTTAACTTGGCCAGCACTAGTAATCTTGTGGGAAGACAAACTAAATCATCGGAATCATCAGACATCGGCGTTCTTAGAGGGTGTTTGAAATGTTTCCAATCAATACCTTGTTGACGGGTAGATAATATAGTTTTTACAATTAAAGTCCTTCCGGATGGTTCCCCGTTGGGCCCATCAGGTAGCGTGTGTACCATTAAGGCTCAGTTGTGATCGTAGCAAACCCGGGTTCAATTCCTGCCCGTGTTCCTTTGCTGCTTGTCCTCTCCTCTATCTCCCATACCTCCCTGTCTATCTCACTATATCATAAAAGCATATCAATCTTAAAAAAAAGGCCTTTCTCGAAACAGTTTCTCTCTGGTAGAATATCACCATGACAAAATGCAAACAAGGCTTAGCTTGTGCAGTCCTGTTCCGCTATAGAAGAGTAGGGCTGCTTGATCCCAGATGAGACTTACAGTAACAGGAACTAGATCTCACCGCAAGCCGCCACCACGTCGCCAAGTCATGCGTCAATATCTTTACAAATCTGGCAACGGCCAACGAGGCCATGATTTTGTTGTAATGTGACTGATGAAGTTGCTCTCAATCTGCTGCTGGTGGTCAAACCATGGCAGACATGTCAGGGAGCCAATCAATGCCAACAAAACAAAAGGAGAGGGGGGGCATTGTTATTTGTGTCGCTAAAGAATGTCTTCCCGTATTGCTTAGTCATGCCTTTGGCCTGTAATGTAATTGTGTGTGGGTGTGTGTGTGTTGGCTTCAACCACCTCTCTTTTAACCTCCCACTCCTTCCCATCTCTGGCCTTGTTAGGATCTTGTTTCAAACACCCTCTGCCCCCACGACCCGCCAAGCCACCCCCCCCCCACACACACACACCCTCACCGTCCCAACCACATGTGCGTCTTCAATTGCAGCCTTTGTTCTGAGTAAACATGGTCTGGCTTTGATTGCCAGCACCACCACCACCACCACCACCACCAGCACCACCACCACCAGCCCCACCACCAGCACCACCACCACCAGCACCACCCCATCCCGCCATCCCTCCATCCCTCCCCTCCATCCAGTCAGAGAGATGTTGTGACAGAACTCTCTCCTCCAAAATCCCTTTTATATTCCAATCATGAGACACACACACACAAACACACACACACAAGTCACTCTCCTACATACACACACTCACACTCAAACACACACACACACACACACACACACACACACACACACACACACACACACACACACACACACACACACACACACACACACACACACACACACACACACACACACACACACATAAAATCACGCACAGCACACACACACAGCACACACACACACAGACAGACAGACAGACAGACAGACAGACAGACTCACACACACACACACACACACACACACACAGACAGACAGACAGACAGACAGACAGACAGACAGACAGACAGACAGACAGACAGACAGACAGACAGACAGACAGACAGACAGACAGACAGACAGACAGACAGACAGACAGACAGACAGACAGACAGACAGACAGACAGACTCACACACACACACACACACACACACATCAGGAGCCACGAGGTCTGGCCCATTCCTACTTGCCTCACAGTCACATGCGGCCACATCGTGCCTTTTATCGTGGAGACGTGCACACTCTTCCGTGCACATTCACCTGGGTGGGCGCGCATGAGGGACGTGCGCGGCCCGGGCAGGGTCGGTGAACACGCGTGGAGCCCAGTAGTTCCCCATCGTCTTGCCAGCTGATTGGAACCAGACCAGTCCCTCTCTCTCTCTGGTCTCCTAATGGCTTCCACATGCCGCCGCAGCGACACAAACCATGTTCAGCACATTGTTATCAATCACGCAACAAAAAAACATGAATGTCATCTATCATTTATATAAATGTACCCGGCATCTGTCTGCCATCATCTTGCTGGGAGTGGGGATGTCAGTATAAGTGTGTGTGTGTGTGTGTGTGTGTGTGTGTGTGTGTGTGTGTGTGTGTGTGTGTGTGTGTGTGTGTGTGTGTGTGTGCGTGTTTGGCTGTGTACGATTTAAAACTAATTTGATACATATCGATAAACAGCACAAATAGCAAGGTGTCAGATGTTGTGGTTAAGTGGAGGAAAATGAGTCAGTGCGTATCTTTGTCAAGTTAGATAATTTGTCTTAATTATAGCAACCACAAATCAATGGAGATTTTTTAATCATTGTAATCTTTTTTAAATTATGGGATTGGAGTATCATCAATCATCTTATCCGTTTGTGTGTGTGTGTATTTGTGTTTCTGTTTGTGTGTGTGTGCCTGTTTATGTGTCTGTATGCGTGTATCCGTGTCTTTCTGTGTATGTGTTTATGTTGATGTGTGTGTGTGTGTGTGTGTGTGTGTGTGTGTGTGTGTGTGTGTGTGTGTGTGTGTGTGTGTGTGTGTGTGTGTGTGTGTGCGTGTGTGTGACTGTATATATGTTTCTGTCTATGTGTGTGTTTCTGTCCATGTGTATGTGTGTGTTTATGTCTATGTGTATGCATGCATGTGCATGTGCGTGCATGTGTGTGTGTGTTTCTGTCTATGTGCGTGCTTTGGTACCAGGAGTCAGACGGCCAGGGCTGTCCGTTCTGCCGCTGTGAGATCAAGGGGACTGAGCCCATCATCGTGGACCCCTTTGACCCGCGCAACGAGGGCGCCCGCTGCTTCTTCCTGGACCAGTTCAGCTGTCCCGCCCTGGAGCTGGACGACGAGGACGACCGCCTGGACGACTGCCTGGTCATGAACGGACTGGCCAACATCAGGAAGGTAATGGGGGAGGGGGTCAGAATACTTAGGTTCTGTGCAGCCAGCTCGCTAAGGCCGGGAGGGTCGAGGGTTTGTTGTGAGGCTTTGTCTGTCACCCTTGTTCTACAACAGATGGGACCAGCTCCAGCCCGGTGCATCCAGAGTGCCCTGTTTCCTAATTAGACATCTTTAGGCCGTAGGGGTTGTAACCGTTCAAGTAGAAAGTATTCCATAGGAGCGTTAATGTTGTTGTTTTAAGGGAGCCGCGGTAGAAGTGTCCAATGCGACCCGGCTCGCGGAAGCGCTAAACCCTTTTTTTGGGCGTAATGCTGCCGGTGTCTAGACTAATATCTCAATATGAATATCTAATTTTAATATCTATAATCAATAAGCGGATTGCGAGATTTGGGCTAGCTTCGTGAAGTTGGTTGAAACCAATCAAGGAAGGAGATCCATTACTTTTCAGGAAGGAACCAATATTCATTCTACTACGACCAGAGCATAATATGCTGCGAATATTTTCGTCAAAAACAATTTTCAACACGCGGCAAAGGATTTGCACGACAAACAGAATTTCTATTAGCCGACTAATGAAGACGTCTGGGAGAGATGTTCTTATCAGAGACGAGACGGCGCCTGCCAAAGCAGACGGCCGCCCCCACCCAACTTCTCCTCCTCCGCCCCTCAGTCAAATCAATCCCCTTGCCAGGAAAAGCCCCATTCATTACTCGATGTGTCACTCGGAAGGTTCTGCGTTCAAGACGAGGCGGGAGGACTGAAACGCTGCTCTACTGCTCCGTCTCCGTGGGACAGGGGTTGGACAGGATCGTACCCAAAATCGAGGTGGTTTTATTTTACTTCAGGGCACGTAGATGTTTAACCACAGCCCTGGTGTCACCTCACCCGGGGCGGGAGAGGTTGAAGTAATGAACGGTAAATGAAGACGGACAGATTGGTTGATAGTGGGTGAATGATGAATATGGATGGGAATCGGGGTGACTTTGAAGTCGGAGTCAAACGTCAGAGTCGCACATCGAGGGAGAATAGTGTGCCTCTCGTCACGCGTGAGGGGCAATTTGTTGCAAGTAAAAACTCACTCTGACTCACGATGTAGCTTGGGAAAGCTTTGTAACCGTACACGCTGCCGTCATACACCGCCTCACTCTTTCAAGTTCCATACAATCATTTACAAATCAACAGAGGTGCCCAGCTGGGTCTTCAACAATGGGGCTTTGAATCGTTTTTTTTATTTAGCTTTAAATAACCTTGAAAAATGAATGGTCCATTGGTACTAAAATGATCAGATTTGTGCTGTACCTTCATCAAGTATTCAAAAAGCATTCGAGGCAGCCTGCAGTGAACTCAGATACACGGGGGTTGGGCTTAGGCATGGTGTCTCAAGGATGTCCCACCTCTGGACACTGAGGAATCGAACCAAGCACCTCTCATCTGTGAGTCGACCCCCCACCCTAACCCCGCTGCCCTGCCCCTCCACCCCCCCTCCAGCACTGTGCGGAGCGGCAGAACTCCCCCATGGTGTCCCCCACCTCCTCCCCCCTGAGCCAGCGCAGGAAGGCCCACGCCGCCGCCTCTGGGGGGGGCTGCTCCGACGTGGGCCTCTACGGGGTCCAGCACCTGGGCCTGCCCCCCGTACCCCCCCGCCTGGACCTGATCCAGAAGGGGGCCGGCCGCTCGCCCTCCGCCAGCCCCACCGCCTCGCCTAAGGTCTGTTCAGACGGTCTCTCTCTCTGTCTCTGTCTCTCTGTCTCTGTCTGTCTCTGTCTGTCTGACTCTCTCTCTCTCTCTCTCTCTCTCTCTCTCTCTCTCTCTCTCTCTCTCTCTCTCTCCTGCTCTCTCTTATGTCCCCCGGTCGCAGTGGTGGACAAACATAAACAGCTCTCTCTCTCTCCCTCTCTCTCTCTCTCTCTCTCTCTCTCTCTCTCTCTCTCTCTCTCTCTCTCTCTCTCTCTCTCTCTCTCTCTCTCTCTCTCTCTCTCTCTCTCTCTCTCTCTCTCTCTCTCTCCTGCTCTCTCTTATGTCCCCCGGTCGCAGTGGTGGACAAACATAAACAGCTGTCTCTCTCTCTCTCCCTCTTCCAGTCGTCTCCAGGCATGTCCAGGAAGCAGGACAAGCCCCTCCCCGCGCCTCCGCCCCCCCAGCGGGACCCGCCCCCGCCACCTCCCCCCGAGCGACCCCATCCCCACCCTTCCGAGTCCCGCCTCTCCTGGCTGGCCCCCTCCACCTCCTCTTCGTCCTCCTCCTGCTGCTGCCCTTCCTCCCTCTCCTCCCTCTCCTCCTCTTCCTCCTCCTCCCTCGGCCCCTCCAGTGACCCCCTGTCGCTCCCGTGCGACCCCCACAACAAGAGCGACGGGGGTGACCATTCCTGCTCTACCTCCTCCTCCGCCTCCTCCTCCTCCTCCTCCTCCTCCTCCTCCTTCGTCACCGCCGCCGTGGTCACGGCCCCAAAGCCCCCCTCCCACCTTGGCCTCAACGGCCGACCGCTGAGCTTCCCCTCGGGCTGCGGGAGCCGAGCACATCACAGGGCGGACCACCCGGGCCCCCCCGACGTCTCCAAGGTCTGTCTCTCCCCTCGCTCTTCCACTTCCTCTTCTGCTGCTGAGGTTGTTGTGTCCGTGTTCGCTTCGATGGACGCCGTGTTGTCTGGTGTTGCGAGTAGGCTTAGATGATACACTGTCCTCCATTTCAAAGAAAAATCTCTGCCCTTGTTTATCTATACAAGTGGGGAGATTTAAAGAGGGCCCCGGCCCATTCCCCATCGCCCACCCTCCCACCACCAGCCCCCCTCCCTGGCGAGTTTAGAACCGAGAAGCCATTTGTATTCGGTGTGTCGCGTCCACTTTGTACCGGAGCTGCAGTAGCCGCGGCTGACAGGTCTGACAAAGAGGAACAGAGAAGCTGTGCAAGGAGGGAGTTTTCAGTTTCAGCCACATTAGTCTGATGTCTGAGTTTCAGCTAATAATTTGGCTTTCAGTTCCTCCTCAAGGTGCTTTGCTCTTTAGGAGGCTAGGGTAATGCTGGAGTCATAAAACATGGCCTGCGAAGCCCTTTGAGACTCCAGTCGTGATTCAGGGCTACAAAAATAAAATGTACTCGACCGGCTCCGTATAATTAATACAGAATGGAAAAACAATGTTAGCCTAAAATCCATACCTGCTTTCTTTGACAAGGTTATTTGTTAGCGGTAAAACTCATAGCGGTTTGAGCTCTTGATAAAAACAAGGGGAGTGCGGCGGGGAATTCATGACCTTAATGTGAGGATAAAGTTAGTCTGCTACGCTAACTTTGCAACTCCAAAAAACATGCAAGAAAAAATAGAGAAATAACAGCCCGGCCGATTGTTAACCCCCTTGGCGGGCGTGGATTTGCTCTACCCGGGGAGGATTCCTGCTCCCAGGGGCTGCCAGACGCGCTCTGCTGACTAACACTGCAGCCCTCAGTCCCCCCTCTCCTGAATATGGATGCCGACGCGGATTAATGTTAATCTCTCGCGTGGAAAGAAAACCAAAGAAAAAAAATAACACGGGGCCCTATCTATCACACCTCAGCACTCCCCCCCCCCCCCCCCCCGCTCGCAGCGCCTTTCCCTCCCCCGTTCACTGTCTCTCTCTCCCTTTTTCTCTCTCTTTCGCCCTCGCTTTTGCTCTCTCTCTCTCTTACTCTCTCTCTCTCTCTCTCTCTCTCTCTCTCTCTCTCTCTCTCTCTCTCTCTCTCTCTCTCTCTCTCTCTCTCTCTCTCTCTCTCTCTCTCTCTCTCTCTCTCTCTCTCTCTCTCTCTCTCTCCCCCTCTCTCTCTCTCTCTCTCTCTCTCTCTCTCTCTCTCTTTTCTCTATTTTCCCTCTCTCTCTTTTCTCTATTTTCTCTCTCTCTCTTTTGCCCGCCCCCAAGGGGAGGCGTTGAGGCAATTAGAGGTGGATAAGTTTCTCTTAGTGTGTTTGGGGTTGTTTTTTGGTCATCTGGCATGTGAACGGCCAAACTAACTAACAATTTCGTAATTTCTGGGGAGAATTGTGTGAAGGCTGCTGACATTGTCTATTTTAGAATACATTTAACAAAAATAGACTTTGTTAATATAGCACTTATTGAAAAAAACTTCTACAAAGTGCTTCAACATGCAAGCGATTGAGCATGCATTCTTTTGATATATCTTTTGTCGATTATTGCACAATGTTAACATCAATCTCTTATTTTTACTGTCCTTTGTTATTCCTGTGATGGTCCACATTTGCCAGACAAGCAATTTGGGTGTTCTCTCCCTTTGTTTAAATGAATCTAGCCATACCATATAACTATATGGTACCTCTACTTTCTATATCAATAATAAAGTCTTCGGAGTGGACATCCTTTGTCCGGAAACCTTTTGTTTACAGGAAGTCTCAGTCCAAACAGATCAATACGTTTGTGCTCTAGTTCTCTTAAAGTACTTCTCTTTTCTCCAAAAATAATATACTAACATTTGTGTGTGTGTGTGTCTGTGTGGCCGAATGTGTGCGTGTCTGTTTGTGTGTGTGTGTGTGTGTGTGTGTGTGTCTGTGTGGCCGAATGTGTGCGTGTCTGTTTGTGTGTGTGTGTGTGTGTGTGTGTGGCTGAATGTGTGGTGTGTGTGTGTGTGTGTGTGTGTGTGTGTGTGTGTGTGTGTGTGTGTGTGTGTGTGTGTGTGTGTGTGTGTGTGTGTGTGTGTGTGTGTGCAGCATTTCCCCAATGGTTTCCAGATCAGCGATGACTACGACATTCTCCCCCCCAGACACTCGCCACCCACAAGCCATAAGTAAGTAAACACACACACAGACACACAAAAATTCACCACAACTCTCTCAGGGAGATAAACACACACACGCAGGCAGACGCACAGACACACAAACATATCCACCATGACAAATGCCCATATCTGCACATTCAGCACAACCTACACACACATATACATATTTATGTACGCACACACGCACATACTGACATTCAGACACGTGCACACGCACACAAAACACAGAGACGGGCCAGAAAGCAACAGTTCACGACTGTGGGGGCTTGTACATAAAGAATAATAGCAGGAAACCAGCTTGACTGTCTATCACCTTGAAGATGAATTGAAAAAGGTTTTTGCAAAAGGTCAGTGCTCAGTGCATGATTCAAGAACACAGTTTCCTCAACTGTTTTTCTCTGTGCCTAGAATTCATTAAAACCTCCAGAAATAGAACCACACAGGAAGATTTTTTACGTGGACAAAACAGCACATAAGGTTGTGTTTTCTGGCTCAGGAGTTATGTTTGTAGGTATTTATAAAACAACATTAATAATGTTTTTTTTTTTATGTGAATCATACATCTTCTCGAAACAAAAAGGAATATGATTGAAAGATACGAACCGGGGGATTTTGTGACCGCACACTCATAACGTTGCTCTTGGATTCTACAAATGCATTTCCTACCAAATGTATGTCTGGCATGCCTCGCTGGCTCGGAAGCCAGATGACACTTAATTTCACACTGGTCCCCATGACAGAACACGACCGCACGCTTGGACTTCCAGCATTTCCTCATGCCCTTGCGCACGGTTTTCCTCTCTTTTTTGTAATGTTGCATCAATACCAAGTAAAAGTGTTCATTGTATGATGCACAGAATAACTCTCACAGACAGGCCCACTGAAGGGCTAAGTCACCGGCAACTACCAATGTAGGCCATACTACTCTAGAAAGGTAAAGCAATGTGTGGCAAAAATTATATATATCTATATATATAGGGATAAATAATACAGAGAGTAACGATTGATAATATACCTGACAAAATAAACAGATCCAAAATACGATATATATGCAGTTCCAGTTTTCCCAAAAGTCAAAATTACACGCAATAATGGGGTGAGTATATGAATTATTAAAGTCCAGCGCCTGAATTATTCCGCCAATGGAGACCGCATGTTTGTCCAGCCCTTTTAGTTTGCCTGTGTTTCAGTTTGTTTTTGAGTATGCATGCTAGTGCAGGTCTGCTCAGTGAGCGAATGCAGCATCGAGGCACCGATGGAAGGAGCTGTTTAGAAAAAGAAAGAGGAAGAAAAGACGGGACTGGCTGTCTAACAGGCTTTTAGCCCCTGATGAATTAGATTATGTGTCGGCTGGTGTAGAGGATGCGAAGCAGAGAGGGAGGTCTGTCACTCGGCATTAGCTTATCAACCTTGGGGGGGGGGGGGGGGGGGTATTTTGGGTCGTTTCCAGGGCAATTTCATTAAACGTTGCCCCTGCCATCCCAAATTCAATGGGAGCTTCATTTGTTTTAAGTGGCCCTGTTAATTTCGCACCCTGATAAATATTAATAAATATATACTTTTTTTGTAAACAGTTTTTATGATAGTTAGTCAGGAGCTCATGAGTAACGAGCCACTATGTCTTGGGGTGGCAATTATTTGGAACACACAGAGCGTTGTAGCTAAACAAGCTATCTGCTGACTTGCACACACATGCTCTTCCATACCTGGGATACGTGCAGGTTCGTACACAGGAATGTATGCACACACGCACGCGCAAATACAAACACACACACGCACACGCTCACACCCACGCACCCCACAGGCGCTCTGATTCCTATTTTAGATTTTCTCTCCAGTGAGTCTTTAAAAGCTCTTGAGCTTTTATTCTCTCAGACGTTCTATCTTTCCTCTCTCTCTCTATCTGACTCTGACTCTCTCTCTCTCTCCGGGGGCGAAGCCAGAGCCAACAGTTGAGTAGATAGCAGCTTGGAAGTGTCTGAATAGAGAGTTGTGTTTTGTATTCCCTAAACATGTTCAGGCCCGGCTCGCTGGCGGCTGCTAGTCAAGGAGAGGTTGAGGGAGCGTCACAAAGAGTCAATGAGCTGGCATCACTGCTCAGATCAATATTCATGAAAACCCAAAAATCTAAACCCGGGGGCGAAAAATGTTCACGAGTTGCGCGGAGATCAAGGGAAACGGAACAATATCAAACGTCTCCGCGACAAACATAATAAACTAAGAACCTGTCTGGTGACCTGTCTTAACGGTCCTGTTCACTGTCACACCACAGACCCCAGAATCACTTCAGCAGAGGCGGGCTGGAGAGGGAGAGAGAGCGGGGCCCCCCGGAGAGGCCAGAGACGCTGTACCAGGTGCCCTCATCCAGCCTGTGTATCAGCCAAGCCCCTATCTGCATCTCCATATCGGCCCCAAGCAGGTAGGCTAGACCTCCGGGGAGGCCGTCTCCCACGCTGCACTCTGGGAGCAGGGGGTGGTGGAACCAGAAGGTTAAATGTGGTCATGGCCTGCGATGTGTGCTGCAACCTGGACCAGTTATTAGTCATTGTGTCGTTGTGGTGTGGAAGCAGCCACATCCTGGCGTGGAGCTTACTCCTCTCTTACTCCTCTCTTACTCCTCTCTTACTCCCCTCTTACTCCTCTCTTTCTCCTCTCTTACTCCTCTCTTACTCCTCTCTTACTCCTCTCTTACTCCTCTCTTTCTCCTCTCTTACTCCTCTCTTTCTCCTCTCTTACTCCTCTCTTACTCCTCTCTTACTCCTCTCTTTCTCCTCTCTTTCTCCTCTCTTACTCCTCTCTTACTCCTCTCTTTCTCCTCTCTTACTCCTCTCTTTCTCCTCTCTTACTCCTCTCTTACTCCTCCCTTACTTTCTCTTCTGTTCTCTCTCCTCTGCAGGCATGGGGAGAACGGGTCCCCGGAGCCCCCTTCCT
Source organism: Gadus morhua (assembly GCF_902167405.1). NCBI lineage: Eukaryota > Metazoa > Chordata > Actinopteri > Gadiformes > Gadidae > Gadus > Gadus morhua. The sequence continues at coordinate 21,888,065 of NC_044054.1, read as the reverse complement.
CCTCCTCTTCCTCCTCCTCCTCTTCTTCTGAGGAGAGGAAGGTCAAGCCTCCAGAGCATGGTGAGTCCTCCTGCCGGTATATAACTGCTGTCATATACGTCTACCATCATGTACACATTCGTATACAATACTATGGACGTCTAGGGAAACACACCTTCAACTGTGCGTTTTCAAGTCGATAAGGCTCCTTCTTTCCTTCTTTCTATCTTTCTTTCATTCATTCTACCTTTCTTTCTTTTGTTCTGTCGGTATTTCTCTTTCAATTCGCTGACAATAGAACAGAAGTACAAGAAAGGAAACCAAAGAAGAGGGTTTTTGTTTGATAGACTGAAATGAGTGCCCGGTGATTCTAATTGCCTCTCAGTTCCCATTCAAGCAGCAGTCTCACTATTGCTTCACCGGTCTCCAGGTGGGCCCTTCGAGCTGGTCAGACCCCCGCCGCCGGCAGCAGCAGCAGCGGTTCATGCTGCCCCCTGCCCCCCACGGAACCTCAGAACCCCCTCAGACTATGACGTCCTGCTGGCCCCTCAAGGTACTGGATGTGGATGAGGATGGTGATGGTGTTAGTGGGGGTGAGGATGGTGATGGTGTTAGTGGGGGTGAGGATGGTGATGGTGTTAGTGGGGGTGAGGATGGTGATGGTGTTAGTGGGGGTGAGGATGATGATGAAGGTGTTGGTGAGGAGGATGGGGGTGAGGATGATGATGATGACGAGGGTGGTGATTGTGTGGGTAAGGATGATGTTGAAGATGACGATGAAGAGGAAAGTGCTGATGAGATTTAAATCAAGTGGCAAACTTTGCACGGCTTTAAGTGCGTGTCACAGTTGTGCACAAGCAAGTATCTCCTTTTTTTCACTGCTCGTTTGATCCGTCTCAGGCTACTTAACGTGCCTCATTAATTTTATTCACCACGGGGCGTTTTAATTAATTTTAATTTGCAACGTTCCCAAACGTCTTTAAAAAGGAAAAGGAAATCTGGTCTTGCCCTCTACCTCACCTCGCCCCCTCTCCCTCTCTATCCTCTCCTAACTCCCCCCGGTCGCAGCGGTCGAGGGTCACCTCAACGGCCGGCCCTCCCCCCAGTCCACCCCTCCCCCGCAGCCCCCGCCGCCCCCCCTCCGCCACAGCTGCACCGACCTGCCCTCCTCCGCCTCCTTCCCGGCTGTCACCCGGCCGCACCGCCCGGCGTCGGGCCACGAGCACCTGCTGTTGACCCCAGGTAACGGCACCACCAGCCCCCACCCACCTCAACACCACCCGCCTCGACACCACCACCTCAACACCACCCCCCACCACCTCAACACCACCCGCCACCTCAACACCACCCGCCTCGACACCACCACCTCAACACCACCCCCCACCACCTCAACACCACCCCCCACCACCTCCACAAAACCCGCCTCGACACCACCACCTCAACACCACCCCCCACCACCTCAACACCACCCCCCACCACCTCAACACCACCCACCTCCACACCACCACCTCCACACCACCCACCTCAACACCACCCACCTCAACACCACCCACCTCCACACCACCCACCTGAAAACACCACCCCCCACCACCTCAACACCACCTCAACACCACCACCTCAACACCACCCACCTCCACACCACCCACCTCCACACCACCTCCACACCACCTCCACACCACCCACCTCCACACCACCCACCACCTCAACACCATCCACTTCCATACCACCCACCTCCACACCACCCCCCACCACCTCCACACCACCCACCTCCACACCACCCACCTCTACACCACCCACCTCCACACCACCCACCTCTACACCACCCACCTCTACACCACCACCTCCACACCACCCACCTCTACACCACCACCTCCACACCACACACCTCTACACCACCCACCTCCACACCACCCCCCACCACCTCCACACCACCCACCTCTACACCACCCACCTCTACACCACCACCTCTACACCACCCACCTCTACACCACCACCTCCACACCACCCACCTCCACACCACCCACCTCTACACCACCCACCTCCACACCACCCACCTCCACACCACCCACCTCTACACCACCCACCTCTACACCACCCACCTCTACACCACCACCTCCACACCACCCACCTCCACACCACCACCTCTACACCACCCACCTCTACACCACCCACCTCTACACCACCCACCTCTACACCACCACCTCCACACCACCCACCTCTACACCACCCACCTCTACACCACCCACCTCTACACCACCCACCGCCACACCTAAAAGAACAATGCAGGCCGCGGCAAACAGGAAGACTTGTGATAGCGCCGCATGCGTCGGGAGATAAAGCGCTGCGTGTTCACCGCCGTCAGACCCCCGCTCGGCCTTCATCAGAGGACCATGTTTACCTCCCTGTGTCTGCTGCGCTGATTCCACCAGATCAGATTGGGTCTGCGCTCGTCTGCCGCTGCTACGTTTCCCCGGCCTCACTTCCCCGTCCGTCCCCATGAATCACGTTCTCCTTATCGTGTTGATATTTGATATCAACACAGTATGAGCGCTAGCCCCCCAGGGGGAGGACGGCAGAGGAGGCGCTGGGGGGGGGCGCTGACTGCATTGTCTGTTCGACGCGTGTTTTTCGATAGTGAGAGCGTGATGACACACACACACACACACACACACGGATGACACGTGATGACCTTTCAGAGGCGGTGCTGGACATGTTGAGCGGGGCGGCGCCCCTCCCCCCCCTTCGCAGGCAGGCGGTGGACCATGTCAAGTACCTCCCCAGGGAGGGCCTGGACCACCCACACCTGACCGCCGCACAAGGTAGGAGCGGAGAGCGGTCGGACTCTGGCTTCATGAGGGTTCAGTAGCGGCAGTGTTGGGAGAGAGCGAGGACCTGAGGGTGATTCCGGTTCACGGGAGAGCCTGTGATTAAATGGGGTTAGTTTTGGAACTCTGTGTTCCCTGTAGCCGCTCCAGGCAGTGTTAAAGGTCTAAAGGCCAGAGAGTAGAATTGAGTGGCAGCTAACAGAACAGACTTGAAATGGAATGGAACACTCAGAAGTATGTTTTAATTGGTGCATAATCCCATGAAAGTGAGAATTGCTTTGTTTTTCGTTAACCTTAGTTTGAGCCTTATTTTTAAGAAAATGTGTTTCGGGCTCAGAGTTGTAGTCAGGAGTTGGGCAGTGTTATCCCCATGGCTACGACCTATTTGTGGTTATTTTTTAGCACCGTCGTTGTGTCAGTTATAATGAGCGATGTTGCATTTGAAATGAGCCACACACCGTAGGGTTATACTACGTATCCCAGAAACATAACCCTCTCTGAAGCGGACATCAAAGTCAATGGAAATGTACAATTTTGGGTGGGTTCCCTGTTCGATAGTTAGACGTAGGCTTGCACTCTTTCGGGTAAAGTCAACACTGCGGAACGCCATGTTATCAAAGGCAACATATTCACGTACCGCGGCGCAAATAAGTATGGGCTTGTAGTGCCAACTGCATCCAGATGAATCTACCATACATACAACAGATAGCGATGATGATAGGTCTGTGAATGTAGTGCACCACTATGGATGCAAAAAGAGGACTGTGTTTGAGAAACGTAAATTGGCTGTTACCTCCGGCACGTCCTACTACATGCACAGTGTCCATTGTGACAAGGACAATGATGCCCCTACGGGATTGGATATTCGCAGGCTAAAAAGCTGTGAAAATCAACCTTGGTGCGATTAAAAATGAATGTCCTTTTTTCTCTAAATGGAAATGTGTGCACAGTCACATTCAGCTACATCATTAGTTATTATTTTATTGGTGTGGGAAACTAACCCGATGGGGGGGGGGATTCAGTTGGTTGCAATCTGCAACCTCAATACTAGTGGCAACAGCAATTTAAATCACTCAACCTTTAAGTATCAATTATCATTCTAGTTATATTAATAGAATTTTTTTTTTTTTTTATTACCGGTATTTATATTTGAGTATACAGTACTTCTGTGGGGACGGATAAAATGCAGATTCTCATGCCGGCCTGAGATGTAATATTACTGTTTGCGGGGGTGGGGGGGTTAGGATGGTCCAAACAATATTAGTTTTGTAGGGTCAATTATGAACCATAAAATGTATCCAGGTTCACAGGAAATCACAGTGAATCCACTTCAAAGTCACCCGGGATGGCATGCGATGGAATTGTTAATAAAGGGGAGCCGCGCATGGCGGACTTCAGAGCCCAGTGCGGGGCCCCCGCTGCCCGGCTCCGAGGGCCCCTAATGAATGTTGACCGAGCAGATAAAGCGCCCCAAGGTTACGGCTCCCACATATTAAACCAAGGAACTGCACGGGAAAAAAACGTTCCATTGCCGACGATGAATGACTGATGAGGGTTGAGGATAGTGTAGTTTCAGAATCCGACCTTAGATGAATATCTTGAGATGAATATCGATGATTTGGAGCGAACTAGCACAAATCAGTAACAAATGCGAACCACACTCGGCTGGCCGTGGTTAACTGTAATAAAACGTTAGGTTTCAGATCAACACCAAAATATGTTTTCTTCAGTAGGATACCTCTCTAAAAAAACAGCAAACAAGGCAGTTTAGGTTTGTTCCTCAGCCCAGGCTCTGTCTTGTCTGCCTAAGAGGTTCTGTATAAACCAGTAGTTTATACTGCTGGGCCCGAGATTACAGCTAGCCTAATGGCTAGGGGGGAGGGTGTTTGCCCTCCAGCCGAAAAGCACTGGGTCGATCCGCCTGTAGCCACCCCCCCCCCGCAGCCTCACCTGTGGGCATCCTCCAACAAGACCCCACTTAGCCCCCCTTGCCCTAAAGCAGCGAGGAGACTCTGAGCCGCTCTGGTGGATCAAAGGGTCCGCTCAGCTAACCAATAAACAGGTTTCCCCCCTCTGCTGTGTCCACGGCGCCACGTGTTCCCATTGCTCTTGGTTTGCTCTGCTTATTGTGACGTGATGACATCCTCTCCCCCCCCCCCCCTCCCCCCCCCCCCCCCCCCCCCCCTCCCTCCGTAGGGGCTCCGGACTTCCAGCAGGCGCCCGCCCGGCCCCCCAAGCCCTTCCCCCGCAAGGCCCCCCCGGCGCCGGAGGTCCCGCACGGGAAGTCTCACGCGGGGCACCACCCCCCGCCGCCGCTGCCCCCGCCCTCCTGCTCCTCCTCCTCCTCTTCGTCAGCGGCGGGGTGCGAGAGCGCCGACGCCAAGATCGCCCAGCTGATGGGGGAGGGGTACTCGTTCGAGGACGTGAAGCGGGCGCTGATGATCGCCCAGAACAAGGTGGAGGTGGCCCGGAACATTCTGCGAGAGTTCGCCCTGGTGGCACCCGGCTCCAAGTCTAGATGAACGGGCGGGGACCAACGTCTGGACACGCGTCTGGATGCACACACACACACACACACACACACACACACACACACACACACACACACACACACACACACACACACACACACACACACACACACACACACACATGAAAGCGCAGATGCACACACACGTGTAGGAGAGCACACACACACACACACACACACACACACACACAGAGGGAGAGGGGGAACGCGTTAAAGCTGTTGCCCCTTGGTTGAATACAAAACAAAAAGGGCTTCTGGAGCCGGGCTCGTTGGACGCAGGGAGGGTACGGCCGGCGGCCAGCGGTCAGCGGGCCGGGGGTCGGGACGGCGCTGACGATGACGGACTGCGGCACGGAGGTGGGGAAACCAGCGAGTGAGGCGCGACCACAGGAGGACCTTCTGCGCTGACAGACGGTGGACGGGGACGTGTTTTCTGTTGTTGCTTTGTGGGTTTTTCTTCAATATCTGTGAGAACGGACAGCGAGATTGATCACCAGGAAACGGCTGGCCGCGCGCACTGCCTTCGCTCTCACAAGGACAACTCTTTTGTTCAACATTTCACACACGCAGCCAATTACTGTTTTTTTGTAAATGTAAACACACGCGCGCCAGCGCGCACACACACACACACACACACACACATCTATACATATATATTTATGTGTGTATATATGTATGTGTGTATCTATAAGTAAGTATATGTGTATATATGTATATATATACATGTATATATATGTGTATATATGTATATTTATTAATATATATGTGTATATATATATATATGACTCCTTCTCGTTCCCCTGCTGCTGCCGCTACATTGATTCCTCGTGTAATAGTATTTCACCGGTTAAGTCATCATTTCTGCACTGAAAAGAAATATGCTAAATGTGTTCATGGCCTTCCGTTAATTATTAAATTCACGTCCAGCAGGGGGAGACAAACTCTTTTGCTTTAGTTTCCTTCGTCCCATCAAGGGCTAAGAGAAGGAGAACGGGGGACAGGGATAATGACAGAAAGAATGATAGAGAGAAAGAGAAAAATAGATGGAGGTGGAGAGCGAATGAGAGCCAAAGAGACTTTGGTTTTGAATGTATGTGTCAAAAGCTACGTGCCAGTGTGTGTGTGTGTGTGTGTGTGTGTGTGTGTGTGTGTGTGTGTGTGTGTGTGTGCGCGCGCATTCTATAAGCATTTGAGTGATGGGAGCGGAGCATAGCCATGGGACTGTTCATCCCTTAACTGCCAAAGGACGGTTCATTTGGAAATGTCAGGTTGGGTTCCCTGGATGCGCTGCGTCGCCGCAGGCTGCTAGGGCGTCGCTGTGCTATGCCATGCTATGTTGTTGTTGTCGTTGATGTTGTTGCTGTTGTTGTTGTGGTTGGGTTTGCTCCGGTGGACGGCAGAGGTGGCCACAGTGCATTAGGTACCGCTGGTTCTGCACCAGAAGCCGCTCAGCATGCACACGGAACCACGTTGGTGCAGCTATACCTTCAGTGGCTCTCCCAGTCTGGGTTTCCTCGAGGACCCTCATGCGTTTCATCGAGTCGTATTGCATCACTTAACATTTCCGCCATGGCATGGACTGAGGACTGGGGAACTCCCAATTGCATTAACTGACCCCACCGAAAAAAAACTTGAATTGTAGTTGTAGAGGTTATGTGCTACCTTTTTTTAATACATTTGAGCTGGATTCGTTGTATATATCGCCTTAATATCCAAATGGAAACAAGAGTTTCAAGACCCCTCTGTGAAACATTTGTGACCTCTACTGGGAGCGGGATCCACAGGTTGGGAAGCACTGGTTTAATGAATCTAGGATCTGTGTGATGGTGTGTGTGTGTGTGTGTGTGTGTGTGTGTGTGTGTGTGTGTGTGTGTGTGTGTGTGTGTGTGTGTGTGTGTGTGTGTGTGTGTGTGTGTTGGGTTCCTCCGATGACTGCAAATGCCTTCATTAATTAATTTTATTGGATAGGGGAAATCACATGGGTTGATCTGTCATTTTTCTAATATTTGAGAACAAACGACAAAACAGTGAGATCATAGATGGTTAAATATGTTTGTTCATTCAATACCAGGTGTGGCCATGTGCACACACGCACACACACAAACACACACACACACACACACACACACACACACACACACACACACACACACACACACACACACAAGCATCTTTTTAAACTGCTTTTGCTGTCGCCAGTTTAACATGCATCAGGCAATCCCGGACCACCTCTTCATAGTGGATGAATCCCTAGTGTGTCTCCCCTGGTGTGGTACCCTAATCTAATACATCTGACAATGATTGTGTTATGCTTGGGTTTTGTAAGATAGGGCTAATAACAAGTCTTTGCTGAAAGAATTGGACCCAACCCCCTCGGGTTGGATGGGCTATGGCAGCTTTTTAATTAGCACTACATACTTACAACTCCTCAATTCACTGTACATTTTCTTTGTTTTGGTATAATTGTGTTTTTCGCTGCTTTGCATATGTGAGGGCTTGTTTGAATCTTGTTTACCCTCTGTTGCCCCTGCATCGAGTATTTGTTTGTTTATATCATTGTTATATGAAGCAGCAATTTTAAAGGAGGATTTGAAAATGTCATATTTCCCTTTTTGGACGAAAAAAATAACAAAATGTTGGTGCAAACTTGCCTCTGTTCATAGCACCACCGAGCAAAACAGATATATTATTTTTTTCTGTCTCCGTTGTGCTGTCCTTTCAGTATTCAGAATGTGGCAGAAAATCTCCTCAGTGTGTCCCTTGATGTCATGATGTTGTGCACACCTTTTATTTACACCAGGCGTGGCACAGCCACTTTAAAGGACCCGTTCCAACGGCCAACGACAGCCCTCCCCGGTCTATACAGTTCTAGCATATTCCAAAGCTGAATCCATGTGGCATTCCATTTCAACTGAAAGCTTGACTTTGCACGGTGTCTCGATTTTCTTTGGATCCTTTCAGATTGAAAATATCTCTGTATCCACTGTCAGAAATTCCCCGTGGCGCATTCCTTTGAAATTGGTGTAAGTGGCCTTAAGATTGCAAAAAGGGCAGTTGTTACTTTTTTTTATAATTAGTTTTTTCTTAACGTTCTGTGGCAAAAAAAATACCCTAAACAAAAAACGGTGTCAAAATATGTAAAGTGTAACGTGCAATTAATTTATACATTCATGATGCCTTTTTTCTTAGTATGTTATTTCCATGGATACGAAATAAAAGAAAGTCATGTCTATTGGTTGTAATAGTCCATTTATGTGTGTGTGTGTGTGTGTGTGTGTGTGTGTGTGTGTGTGTGTGTGTGTGTGTCTGTGTGTGTGTGTGTGTGTGTGTGTGTGTGTGTGTGTGTTTGTGTGTGTGCATGCCACAGATCACGAAGCAATTTTCTCTCCACTGTGACTGTTAAAACTAGAGTGCAAGTGTTAAGTGTGCAGACACGTTTCGCTTGAGTTAACCTCGGTGCAAAAGACACGTCGTCCATCCTTTTCCACCAGTTGCCTCCTCATTTAACATCCGCTCATCTCATTACCTAGAGGTCAGGTTTAACATGATTATCCTCCTTCATTACATGTCCACGTCGTTTTTTGCATTTGTCATGAGAACCGTGTTCGTGTTGTTGCTGTTTATATTTGGTCTAAAATGTGCCTTCTGCGATGGAAGGGCTAATCTCTTACTGCTAATGCTGTCCTTGGGATGGAGTGGTACACAAATCAAACAAATAAAAGTTGCGTAATCCAATTTTGTTCTTCATTTTTTAGTAGCTGTCATTGTATGTGTTTGGAAGGATTTTTACAGCTTTATTCAACACGGTTTTGGCTGTCAAAACCTATACAAAGATTTCGACTTGTGAGAAGGAATATAAATTATTTAATTCATAATAATCCCTAATGCTTATGCAGCAATGTTTACAACGATATAATGCATGGCATGTGAACGCAACGCTTATGCAATAAAGATGATGGCTATCAGTGCATCGCAGTCAGACAATGAAGTGACTGCCTTAATAAAACATGTTGGCTGAGCATAAATGCGAAGGTGGATGATTAATTAGCTACAGTTCTGCGTGGGGAGCCGGAGCCTAACAGCTGGGGTTCGCAAGGTTCAGAGCAGTATTTCATTATTTACATCCTCGCTCTCACAAATATAGCAATAATATGGTGATTTAGAAATACCACATTTAAAAAGAACACCCCTGCAGGACTAGGCGTATCTCTAAAAGGGTGTTCTCGAGCTGCAATCAGCAATTTCTGTTTGGATTAAATTGTGATTTGATTGGGTCTCATGGTCCTCATTTTGATTAAATTGTGTTTGGATTGAGTCTCATGGATCCCATGCATTCAGAACCTTAGCAATTGCCAGCAGTCAAACAGTTATATGAGAACCATGAGACTCAATCAAAACACAATTTAATCAAAAGAAAGTTAGACGAGCAAAAATTGCTGATTGAGGCTTTAAGTGACGGTAAATCAATAGTTTGCTACCAGTACTGATGCCTTTCATTTTTGTACTGCAGGTAGGCCTACAGCATTACTTTTTAAAAGCCTCAAGAAAACATAATTTCTTGAGGCTGTGTTTTAAAACAGTACAATATGTGCAATCTTACAATCTGACGAAAAATAATTGCACACAGACATTTTTTTTTTTGTTGTTCAAAATGAACACTTTATTGACAACAACGGTAAAAAAAAAAGAAGTCAATATATACAATACTACGATGGCATTCTCGTCTCTTTTTTTTACCCTCTTTGGTTTCACTGCTGACCTGATTATTTAAAACTAGGAACAAACGGTATGAGAGGAAAACTAACTAGGCCGTGTTCATCCAGATCTCCAGTACACATATGACCACACCTCTTCCATTGTACAGGACAGATCTCAGTGTCACTCAAACCACAGATCCCAGTGCCTTTTGCTTACCATTCTCATGTTTTTTTTTCTCCCAAAATGGTCAGAGGTATACTCCTACTCTGAGGTTCAACTCTGAAGCCTTTTGACTTCACGGTTAATACCATGTAGCAAGAACGCAGCATGTAACATTATCTTACTCAGGACTGTGGTTGCAGACTAGCGTCATAGCATTGATTAACTCTTTTCTTGAGAACTGTTGTTCTTTGGTAGGCGAGTAGAACTGCATTCATTGCGCTGTGACCTCAACCAGGATGACATTGTTCGGTTATTCTAACAACTGCTTCTTTTGCTCTTGGTCTATCCTTCCGTGCCGTCCCCCCAAAAATACACATACTCTATCTTTGTATTTTTACTACATATTTCACTAACCCTAACCCTAACCCATCCTCATCCCTCTCTGACTGAACTGCCCTACCAAACAGTACCTTAGTAACACTTGGGGGGGGCTACATGACAAAATCTAAATCAACTGATAGAATTAAAAAACAACAGAACAAGAAAAACATGAACCTCAAAACTGCTTAGTGTAATGACTGGCAGAAATAAATATACCCTGGATAAAGGTCAGGGTATTCAGAAAGCTGGAGTGAAACGCACACAGTCAGTTATGCAGACGAAAGACTCTCAGTGAGAGGGTGGTATTAAGACACAGAAAGGGAAACCATGTTGACTGGATTTCAGGTCAGCATAAAAATCATTAACACTTCACAAGTCTAGGCGACCTTCGGTGTGTAGTCGCAAGGCTACGACTCATCTTTCAGTGTTTACAGTAGAGAAACGTAAGGGAAAATATTGCGAGCCAATCTTTGTAACGTCATATACTTATTATTTTTTTTCTCCTCACAGTCTTAAGTCTTTTTACGTGTTTTTTTTTTTACATTTTGTCCTTTTCACATTTAAACCCTCGGAGTAAAAAGGAAAGTAAAGTGAAGAAAAAAGCGAAGCGGCAATAGCAAATGCACAACGGTGCAACAAGTAATTGGTGCACAGGTCCATTGTGACGCTCCATCTCTGGGCCCCTGTGCGCGTTAACACACCGACACGAGTGCGACCGATGCCATTTACATACAAGGCAAAAAGAACCGGGCCTCCCGGGCCTGTCACTGCCAATGGCTCGTGATTGGCACTGAGTACTTTGTAGTATTCAATCCCAATAGTGCAATCCATTGTCAAACCCTTCAGCTCGTTTCTAAATTGCATCGGAAGGTGAGTCCGATGTGCTTTGAATACAACTGCTGCACGACACGTTACATTTTGAAAGAGTTTTGAACAAAACCATGTCAGATGAAGAGGGATTAAGGGGAGAGGGGAGGAGGTTAGTTGATAGCATGTCCTCCCGGTTATCCCCCTAGAAGGACTGAACGGGGATGATTGACTGACGTTCCACAGCCTACACACTTTAGAGAACAGCAGTGACACTGTGGTTCATCTCTCCACAATCAGATTCATATTATTCCTTTAATCCACACAAAAAAGACGCAAAAGAACAAAATATGCATGCTTATCCCAAATCACACAAATTATTAGGCTTTGGTACACAGGGGCCCTTACAAAACCAACAAGAAAAACAAAACAAGAAAATGTACATTCTTTGAAGGGGGAAGAAGAAAATAACAAATACTCTCTGTTTGCAAGCAACGTGACCTCGAAATAATGACAGAACTGAAAATTAAACACAAACAAAAGCATTCACCAGGAACACAGGAACATAACTTTACAGGAATACACATGGAGGGCAGCCACAGTGCAGACCTTTACACAGAGAGAGGCCGGGGGAGTAGTGATGGCGGGGGTGGAGGGGGGGAAGTGGTTAGGGGATCCAACAGCAGGTCTGAAGTGGTCGGGGCTTAGTGTAGCGTTGCTGTGTTATCATTGGCCGCTGCTGGCGTTCAGGCTGATGATGGGCGTCTACGGCAGCCAGTGAGGGTGAGGGAGTCTTCATTTTGGAAACTTGCTATGGTGTCTCTCGACCACGTTCTACGTGATGAAAACGAAGATGAATTAGTCGTGTCGCTGAATAGACTAG
>NC_044054.1:21800800-21865800 GCF_902167405.1 Gadus morhua | reverse complement strand
GCGTGAGTGGAAAGGTGCAAAAAGAGAAATCAAGCAGGGGAAAGGTGGGGGAAAAGAATACGGGCACTCAGAGGTTTAGATGTTATTACAATCAGGGCTCCCCTCTTGATGTGGCGAGGCGACGCACACCTGACAGGAAGGGAGTAATTACTTATGGGAGCTCTGCGCGGGAGGGAGGGGGAAGTTGTTGGGAAGCAGAGGGAAAGAGGGAGAGAGAGGGAGATAGCAACGACTTATCAGGGCCTCTGCGTCCCACCCGCCGAAATTACACTTTTGTCAGTTTTCGCCGCCAAAGTGGATGTCAGATTTTTCTAATTAATTCTCCTTCTCCACCTCCTCCTCCCCCTCTACCACACCGTCTCCCCCTCCCCCCGGCAGCTCCCAGGCTCCGGAGAACACGCCCGTTCTTCTCTTCTGCCTCCTCCTTCCACTATTTTTTGGGGGGGATTTGATTAGCACAGCCGCTCTCCCGTGACTCATTTTACAGTGAATAAGAAGTGCCTTGTAATGCAGGAGGGGGAGGGGGAGACAGAGGAGGGGGTGGGGGGGGGGGGGGGGGGGGGGGGGGGGGAAGGGGGGAGAAGGAGGGGGAGAAGGAGAGGGAGGGTAAGCACTGTGGCTTGTTCTGCCTTGTTTGACGGCTCAAAGCGATGGTAACGTTGCGACGGGGGAGTTTCAAGGCGTTCCTGTGCTTCCTGGGGTCTCTGTGTGCGCCGTACCGGTTGAGTGTGCATTGACAGCATACCGGCTGGTTAGGCCACGGCTCTGCACAGGCTTTCATGTTGAGTGCACGCAGGCATGTGTTTGTCTGTGGATGAGAATGTTTGTGTGTGTGTGTGTGTCTGCATGCTGCTCGCATGTGCACATGTGTGTGTGCGCGTGTCTATGCATGTTCATAAATGGATGTGTATGAGAATGTTTGCTTGTGTGTGTGTGTGTGTGTGTGTGTGTGTGCGCTCGTGCGTGTGTGTGCACTTGTGTGCGTGTGTGTGTGTGTGGATGTGTATGAGATGACCATGTTGACGGATCCCAGACTCAATGCGTGAGCTCAGGTCACTGAAGCAGCCGCCCGGAGGCTGACCCCAAAGCCCTCGATAATGTCCCAGCCCCGGCGCGACCCGCAGGTGTGAACCGACCCGTGGTTAGCACACCTGGAGAGAGAGAGCTCTCCTTGTACAGGCACCAACACACACGGCCCCCCCGGTCCACCGCGGCCATTCACCACGGATGGTACGGCCAAACCGTCCTCGTCGGCCCGGCCCTTCTCCCGTCCCCACACACACTGCGCCCTGCCGCTAGCCTCGCAGGAACTCAGTGGAGGACAGACGTACGGCGTGGCTTTGCATTCGAATTACGAGGAATAAAGGGACGTGTGCTGTTTGGATGGTCACAGCTCCGAGTGTTTCGCAGAAAAGGCCGCCGGGCGAAGGTACCGCACCGCACATTCCTCAGGTTCATGGTTGCAAACACAGCGATACACAACAACAGGTTCATTCTACCTCCTGAGGACATTTAATACGCTGCTCTTCCTGGATGAATACAATCGCTGTCGTTTGGCTGAACAACGGACTCTGTCAAACCCATTCCGTTGGCTTTAATGAAATTGCAGCACATTTATTAGAAGGCTCAACTGGCAAATGTAAACAGGAAACTGTGACGGGCATGCCAATCTGAAATCGTGGGGAAAGGAGAGTGCCAACATTTGATGGAGGTGGGATATGTGAATGTGTGTGTGTTTGTGTGCGATCGTGTTTGCAAATTTGTTCTGTGCTGTGTGTGTGTGTGTGTGTGTGTGTGTGTGTGTGTGTGTGTGTGTGTGTGTGTGTGTGTGTGTACGTGTGTGTGTGTGTGTGTGTGTGTGTGTGTGTGTGTGTGTTTGTGTGTGTGTGTGTGTGTGTGTGTGTGTGTGTGTGTGTGTGTGTGTGTGTGTGTGTTTGTGTGTGTGTGTGTGTGTGTGTGTGTGTGTGTGTGTGTGTGTTTGTGTGTGTGAATACTCACAGTTCACTTCGATAGCATGCGCGTCCTCAATGCTAGCGTTGTCCGCCAGCGAGCACTTGTATTCGCCTGCGGCGTCTCTTGTGATGGCGGCCAAGGTGTAGGTGTTGGAGCCCACCACGGGGACCTGGACACCCTGTTGGGCCACATGCGATGGAGACACAGGGATGAGCCATCGTTTCAAAGGAAGGACGGAGCATTGTTTGTTTTCGTTTATTACACAGAAAAGTGAGGGACAACAGAGAAGAGAACAGGAATCGAAGAGAGCAGACGAAAAAAGGGGAGAAGTGGAGATAAGAACGAGGGGAGAAGAGAGGGGAGTATGGGAGTGAACAGAGAAGAGGAGATGAGGGGATAGGACCAGACAGAAGAGTTGAGGAGAGAAGGGAGAGAAAAGAATGGAAGCGATGATCAGAACGAGGAGAACATTCAATACTTCAAAAGCTTAACGAAAATTAAAGGTCTTTTCAAGTAAGTGGAGCATCATTCAAACTTATTTATGTATTTATAAAAGCCAATTCCACTTACAATCTTTGCTCTCAAATAGTCACATTCAAATAGAATTCACATCAAACCTAAATTTAATTGGGCTCAACTGATTCTCTATTTCTCAAATTTATCGTCTTGAAGGACTTTGTTTAGCCACGTTAATCAGCTGGTTTTCCTTAAGTTAAATTAAAGTTTTAGAGCCTTTGCGTCAAGTCAACTTCGATAAAATCAACAGAAAGAAAATAATGTAAATCTGAGTAAATAGAGGAATGATTTAGTGGAAGGCAGAGAGGCGAGGGGGGATAAGGGGAAAGACGAGAAGATTTGAGAGGGGAGAGGAGTTAAAAGAGAGACAAAGAAAGAACAGTAGAGCAGTACACTAAAGGAGAGGAGAGGAGACGGAAGTAGAGTAGTGTAGGGTAGAGTAGATGAGAGGATAGTACACTAGAGGAAACAAGAGTAGGGTAGTGTAGAGTAAATGAGAGGAGAGGAGACATGAGACGAGAGGAGAGGAGACCAAAGGAGACCAAAGGACAGAGGAGAGGAGACCAGAGGAGAGGAGAGGAGAGGAGAGGAGAGGAGACCAGAGGAGAGGAGACCAGAGGAGACCAGAGGAGACCAGAGGAGAGGAGACCAGAGGAGACCAGAGGAGAGGAGAGGAGAGGAGAGGAGACCAGTGGAGAGGAGAGGAGACCAGAGGAGACCAGAGGAGACCAGAGGAGAGGAGAGGAGAGGAGAGGAGAGGAGAGGAGACCAGAGGAGACCAGAGGAGACCAGAGGAGAGGAGAGGAGAGGAGACCAAAGGACAGAGGAGAGGAGAGGAGAGGAGACCAGAGGAGACCAGAGGAGACCAGAGGAGAGGAGAGGAGAGGAGACCAAAGGACAGAGGAGAGGAGACCAGAGGAGACCATAGGAGAGGAGAGGAGAGGAGACCAGTGGAGAGGAGAGGAGAGGAGAGGAGAGGAGAGGAGAGGAGAGGAGAGGAGAGGAGAGGAGATGAAAGGAGAGGAGAGGAGAGGAGAGGAGACCAGTAAAGAGGAGAGGAGAGGAGAGGAGAGGAGACCAGAGGAGACCCGAGGAGAGGAGAGGAGATCGGAGGCCAGTGGAGACCAGAGAACAGGAGGGGAGACCAGAGGAGGCCAGAGAACAGGAGGGGAGACCAGAGGAGAGGAGGCCATAGGAGACCAGAGGAGAGGAGGCCATAGGAGACCAGAGGAGAGGAGGCCATAGGAGACCAGAGGAGACCAGAGGAGACCGGAGGAGACCAGAGGAGACCGGAGGAGACCAGAGGAGACCGGAGGAGTGGGGAAGAGGGCTGAATGCCTGCCTTGAGGTGGAAGTTGAAGCTGACTGGTGGAGGGTTTCCGTCCGCCTGACATTTCAGCGTCACGTTTTCCCCCTCAACGATGGGCCCCATGGAGAGAACCTGCAGGCTCAGATTCTCTGTGGGGTCTATACAGCAGAGTTAAGTACAGAGTTAGAGAGGGAGAGCAACATTAATTAAACAGTGAGCAAAAAGATGTCACATTTCTTACATTTACATTCATACATTCATACATCTCACTGAACTACACAGGGTGATCATTTGTTAAAACTGTTAACAGCGCCATTTTTTAGTAGTGTGGCTTCTAAATCCATCTTAAAGGAGTTTGGAAAGTTTGCTATCATCATCCGTTTGTGTCCTTGATAACTTCACTGCATGACAAATGGCAGAACGATTTCTGGACGCTCCCTTATTTATTTTTGTTACAAAGGGTTGGGACTTCTGACCTTTTGCTTTCATGCATACCAGACTATGACTGGGGGCGAGCTCTCTCTAAACTAATTATCCCTTTTTTGAGGATGATGAATTCCTTCAAAAGCCCACTGAACAATACAGTGTCTGTGTCTGTGCGTGTGTGTGCGTTTGTACGTGTACTCTGCACCTGTGCGTGGGTGATGGAGAGCTGGCTTGGAAGTATCTCTGACTCTCATATGTCCTCAGTCTACAAACAGCCAGCACAGGTGGCAACAAATTCAAAATGCAGGAACAGCTGAATTTGCCGATGTCGCCTTTTATCGCTGCCCTACCCGTGCTCCATACGCACGCCTCTGATCCATTAATTACGCTTACATCTTTATTCTTACACGCTTTGTCTTCTCGCTCTTTCTGCTCGCACAATGCAACCTGTCATTGTTGAGGTTTTTTTTGGATCTGTTTCCTCCAATTGATTTTGCTTCATTACTTTTCTACTTATCTGAGTTACCAATTGACGGTAAGGTTCTCTTGGTACTTCATGGTAAACCTTCGAGGTGTAATCACAGCACAACACATGCCGAACTGATGTGTTTTTTATCTAAAGCACGGATGTGTAATGAAAACGTGTGACTTATAGCTAAACTGATTTCTACTACGCATCCCTCGACTTTATCATTTCGTACTACGCAATTCAACCTGTTCTCGGACGTTTCTTCTGATGTTTTCACCGAAAGCACATTAAATACTCTAAATATAACTATTTCTGAATAAATAACTATATCAACCATCAATATATAAAAATAAAAAAGGTTCAGGAGAATTCGACATCGAAACGACACGCGGGACATTAAACCGTCACGTCACGCATCGGCTTCCATCGCATGACTCCCTTCCCCTGTGTGAGCCTGGCAGGGGGCCAGCCAGGCCTAAACTGAATGGCTGTGTGTTGTGTCTGTGCCTAGGTGGCTAAGGAGTGAGGAGGTAGCTCCCATCTCTCCCCCAGGCCAGATGATGATGCAAGGGGGACTAACGTGGCCTGGCACCCGCAGAACAGTAGCCGCCGTTAACTCTTTAGCCTCTGCCCCCTCTGGGGCCGGAGCCTTTATTACCGGCGCCGCACAGCGCTAGTGCGAACGGGACATGTCATGGTGGAGAATAGATGGTTCGCCGGGGAAAAAGGAGGGGAGCCCTGGTATTTGGTTTCAGCCGGGGGCCAATTTGGTTGAACACACATTGAACCGTTTAACCTTTGAAAGAGTGGAAGCGACACCTGTAATGAAAGTGCCCCCGCCGAGAGAGAAGCCCCCCCCGACCCAACCGTGTCCGAGCTCACAAAAACACAGCGGCGCGTCCGCTGCCATGGCCGCCAGAGATATCCCGGAATAATCCACCATGGCCATGACATTGGAGGCCTTTGTAAGACAACCATGCGATATCTATATAGGCCAGTGTGCTCTCCTTTTATTTCATTTGACATGTTAGGAGTGTGCCGTGACCAGCGTCACAGATATCAGTCCGATACCGGAGCAAAATTGCGGCCTGTTTAGGGCAAATCGAAGAAAACAAAATACTCAATGGATAACAAAGAAGTAAAAAGTAATGCATTGGATGAGTGGCGGATTTTACATTGGAGGGACTCTGGGGGGCTTCAACACCGACGGAGCAGCACAACACAAGGCCATTGCTTTTTACGGATGATGCCGCTAAGCACTGACCCTCAAGGGCTGCTTACCAAAGAAAAGCCTCAGAGGTTTCCTCCTGCGAATGCCTGCCTTTGGATTGTCTCTTGTGCATACTGTGTGAATGTGTGAGTGTGTGTGTGTGTGTGTGTGTGTGTGGAAAACGTTGGGGTGCATCGGTGCATCCACAGAACAGCAGGGGAGGGGGGGATGGTAGTGAGGGGTTGAGGGGGTGAGGGGGGTGAGGTGACGAGGGGGCGGATCTCCACTCACAGTGGATAGGGAACATCTCTGGCGCGGACACCTGAGCTCCCAGGGGGTGGGCGGCGGAGCAGGCGAAGGCGGCGTCGGCGTCCTGCTTGGTGGCGGTGTACTGCAGGGTGGAGAAGGTGGTGGAGAGCCGCGTGGCGGGCTCCATCTTCACGCTGGAGCTGATCACCACCGCTGCGAGGGTGGAGGAAGGCAGCGGAGAGGGGACCGTTAGTGGATGGACCGCGAACAGAAAACATTTTGCTTGATTTCTATAGAAATAAAGAGGAGCCGCAGAACAAACACCATGAATAAAGACATGAAGAAGAGCCTGTTAGTAAACACCATAAATAAAGACATGAAGAAGAGCCTGTTAGTAAACACCATAAATAAAGACATGAAGAAGAGCCTGTTAGTAAACACCATAAATAAAGACATGAAGAGCCTGTTAGTAAATACCATAAATAAAGACATGAAGAAGAGCCTGTTAGTAAACACCATAAATAAAGACATGAAGAGCCTGTTAGTAAACACCATAAATAAAGACATGAAGAAGAGCCTGTTAGTAAACACCATGAATAAAGACATGAAGAAGAGCCTGTTAGTAAACACCATAAATAAAGACATGAAGAAGAGCCTGTTAGTAAACACCATAAATAAAGACATGAAGAAGAGCCTGTTAGTAAATACCATAAATAAAGACATGAAGAAGAGCCTGTTAGTAAACACCATGAATAAAGACATGAAGAAGAGCCTGTTAGTAAACACCATAAATAAAGACATGAAGAAGAGCCTGTTAGTAAACACCATAAATAAAGACATGAAGAAGAGCCTGTTAGTAAACACCATAAATAAAGACATGAAGAAGAGCCTGTTAGTAAATACCATAAATAAAGACATGAAGAAGAGCCTGTTAGTAAATACCATAAATAAAGACATGAAGAAGAGCCTGTTAGTAAACACCATAAATAAAGACATGAAGAAGAGCCTGTTAGTAAACACCATAAATAAAGACATGAAGAAGAGCGTTTTGATAAACACCATAAATAAAGACATGAAGTAGAGCCCGTTCATAATCAACAATCAAATATAACAAAGTCGTCTACTACACCATAACTTCCATCAAAGATGTCTTTCTCCTCTCCTACATCAGATTAAGCCATAAGTGAATAAGGCTAGCTTGTGCGCTTTGTCACTTTGGTATGATCCAATAATATCCCAAAGGATCTCCCCCCATTGAAAACTTGTTCCAGCACTACTAGCTGCCATGCCGGGGGAAATCGGCCCTAATATGGATATAATATGATGCATCAAAGCTACATGACATCCTGTTTATGGCAGTTGGGAACCGCACCTTTCCCATCAGCAATCAGGGGCTTTCCGTTCCGCGTCCATGTAAGCTCTGCTGCAGGGTGGGCGTCTTTCCCGACGCATGTGCCAATCTGGATAGAAAAACGGTACAAATGAAATATTAATTATTCATTTAGTAAAAAAAAAAATATTGTAAATGCTGAGGAAGAAAAAAACATCACGACAAAAAAAAGACATTCAATAAATAAATAAACGATGTTGTTTGAATTATAACGGTTGCCTTTCGGGCAGGTCATTAAAGGAATGGGCAGCCCGAGGGGGCTGTTAACCCAACGAGCGATTAGCGGTGTGTTTGCATTACGCCAAATGGAAATTCGCCGCTGGTGCGGAGTGAAGGTCGGCCCCAGTAGCAGGAGCAGATAAGGTGTGTTTGGCTTCCCGATAAATGCCAGAGTCATCTGGGCAGTTCACTGCACTGGCCTCGCCAAACGATGTCTGTACCTCTGCCAACCTCCCAAACCATCCAGAAACCATCAAAGCCGCGGCGCCTTGTTTCGTAGAAACCCGCATTGTTATTTGTTGCATCAGATCATTATTTATGTATCAGCTTCCTCATGATATCTATGGTCATTCAGTTGAGGAGTCGTGGCACTGGGGAGGGAGGTGTTGCTGCCGTCTGCGTCTCTGGAACAGATCCATTGCAGCGGTGCTGGAGAATGCTTTGATTTTTAACATCTGAGGCTGGAAGAGGGGAGATTGTGGGGGAGTGTCTGAGTGCAGGGGGGAGGGGGCATTCTTGGGGGGGCATCTCTGTCTGGATAATTTACATGGCAACCTATTGGTTCTTGCACTTTCTCCCTCTCAAACACATGAATCGAGTGGGAGACGGGTCGACATGAACTCAGGATCTGGGTCAAGTATAGTCTGTGTGTGTGTGTCTGTTTGTGTGTATGTGCAAGCACTCATGTGTTCACGATTACGATAAACTTGTCTGTGTGCGTTTGTGCGTGTGTGTGTGTGTGTGTGTGTGTGTGTGTGTGTGTGTGTGTGTGTGTGTGTGTGTGTGTGTGTGTGTGTGTGTGTGTGTGTGTGTGTGCATACACACATGCATGGGCAGTGTGGGGAGGTTATTTTTGATAATGCGGGCCCCTCCGTCTTTCGTTCTCTCTCTCTCGTTCTCTCACTATTTCTCTCTCATTCTCTCCCTCCCTCAACTTGCTCTTCCTCTTTTCGCGTCTCCTCTTTTGACTAATCTCAATGCATTCCACTCTGTCAGCAGCATGCCGGACAGAGACCCGCCATGGGGGGCGTTCTGTGAACAAACCAAGGTAGAGAGGGAGAGGATCTAGCCACAGTCCTCTGGGTGAAAAGTTCCCCACTGGGTTGAGCTGTGTGATTCCATCGGCATGTGGTTTGCACATGCACCTTCCATCATCCTCCTTATTAAAAGCGATTCTGGCCGACCCTCTGCAACCACAGGCCAAGCAACACCCCAATCACACCACTTCACTTCCCATGTGACACAAAGGCCGAGAGTTGTACCACAAACATGAACATGAGGCCGGCCAGGTAGCCGGGTGCAGGGGTAGAGTCAAAGTGGGCCGCAAGGAGAGCCGGATGACGGATGGAGGTAAAGATGCAATGTGAACCTGGGTGCAGGTATTGGAAGCGGATAATAGAACGCCACCGAGCTTCCGGTTTTTTCTGGGTCCGCCACTAATGCATTGTGGGCTTGTAATGTGGTTTCACCAGCAGAACACTGTTCAGACGGGTGACCTACAGGCTTTTGGTTAAAAATAAAATCAACAACCCTGGAAAGGAGAGTGGGCGAGGGTGGCACCCAGAGTGTGTGGTTCGATTTGTGTGAGTGCAGCGCGAGGGATCGGTTGTCAGTTATATGGGGTGAGGGGGTGGGGGTGGTGCAGTTATGCTTCTCTATTTGTGAAAACATAATTTCAGCTTTTCTATGTACAGATAGCAGCACTAACTTGAATTCAATGCCAGGTCCAGGTAAACATTTTAACAGTGTCAGAGTTCACAGCACCTCGCTGAAATGGTTGGTGGTACACAGAAAGCGTACTTTTTATGGTGCATATAAATATTGTGTGGTTTGCTTGGACTGAAGAAACCAACACACAAGGGCTACTTCATAGACAGATAAGAAAATCTGCGCATCATAAAAAAATGTGTTTGACTCACATTCAAATCAAATGAGCATTTGGTTTATAACCAAGGTTGTGAGCTGTGTCATTTGCGACTTTCATCTTGATAAGCGCATTCTTTTCTTTTTATTTCAAATCGACTTCCACGGTCCTGACTCCAAACACCTCTTTGTCTCTGGCCCTCCACAGTGTCAGAGTGTGACACTGTCGGCCCAACATTGAGAGAGAGAGAGAGAGAGAGAGAGAGAGAGAGAGAGAGAGAGAGAGAGAGAGAGGCTCAATAAAAGCAGTCTAAAAACCAGGTAGAGAGGGAGTTTAGCTGTCATTTAATGACCAAGCCTTTACATATAGGATTACCACTGCCCTTCTTCTAAAATACATGACTCTCTCTCGCTCTCTCTCCCTCTCTCTCTCTCTCTCTCTCTCTCTCTCTCTCTCTCTCTCTCTCTCTCTCCTCTCTCTCTCTCTCTCTCTCCCTCCCTCCCTCCCTCCCCAACAATCTCAGGTCTAGCTGCAGTCCTCTCGGTAAACCTTCTGCTGTATAGCAATCGGTTGAATTGTGCAATTTCATCGACATGTGCCATACACAGGCACAGTCCATCATCCTCCTTACAGGTTATTAAAACCCAAGATCTTTTCTCTTCTCTCTCTCTCTCTCTCTCTCTCTCTCTCTCTCTCTCTCTCTCTCTCTCTCTCTCTCTCTCTCTCTCTCTCTCTCTCTCTCACTCTCTCCCTCTCACCAGTGTACAATAAAACATAAAAAGCAGCGCGATAATCCAGTGAAATTTCAGCTGGGAATGCCAATTGGAATACCAAAGCAAACGGTCGCCTGCATCCATACTGGAGCTGTGTGTTGTGTGGTGTTGAAAGCCGAGGTTACAGAGGTAATATTCCGATGCTGTTCTGTAGTATGATTTCCACTGTGTTTTCGTTGTGCAGATAATTGGAAGGTAAGGTTGTAGGCGGACACACATACAAAAATGGAGCAAGAAGTGGTGTCATTGTTGTGAGAGAGCCTTTTGCCGTGTTGCTCTTGGAAAGAGTGACAAAGGGACAAGGAGACGGGAGAGCGTTATTGTTTTGCACTTACACAAGAACTGGCCGACAGAGATCTAACGGGAAGGAATCATAACACGTGACACGCCAGGGTAGGTGGTAAACATAAGGGCTAATGCTACATGCTAAGAAGAGCGAACTGGAATGAGCACCGTCGCACATCAAATCGAGAATAATCGGGCACAGAGGAGAGAAAAACGAATCTGTAAACCACTTTTCCAACATCATTACCCATGTTGAATTATCTACTGGTTTTCATGAGACATAAAATGAGCAATACCAGCTGTGATTGTGTTTCATAGCCCCCATATGCGTCCTAATGCCGTACATATTCGCTTTAATTCTAAAGAATGTTGGCAAAGTCCCAGCGCTAGAAAGCACGGGCAGCGTAGGTTTGATTAAAACCGAAACAATTTAATTATCCATAAATCCAGTAGTTTATTGAAAGGGAAATGGGTCTGGACTAGGCGTCATGAAGAGCTATTCAATTATACTAAAAAAAGTAAGCTCAGTTATGAATGTTCTTTGTGTAGACGGCTGATAAACTGGTAAAATGTCCTTCAAAGTTCCCACAACCCCATTCACTCGACAAAGGCATGCAATTATTTTTGACCATTTTATTCCAGTGTGCAGAGGTTGACACTTAGGTTTCAAAAGCACTCGCCCATCGGGCAAGTACTAAACTTGCCCGAATTAAAATCAGAATCGTGAACCGGCCTCTTTTTGCCAGGCACCCTCAGACTGAAGCTGAATGTTAGCTTCCACATGTTGTGTTTAAAAAATAAATACGTATCTTTGTTTACTTATTTGTCAAACGGTCACATCGTGCCATGAAGTGATTTTAGTCCACCACATCCTATTAAAGATATCGCCCAGTTATATGTAGACCTGCAGGATTCATGCAAATGTACATAACTAAATGTCCATGGTAGTAGCAGAGATATGTTCTTTTTTAACTTTCACGTTTCTTGTAGGTCTAACTGAATAATCACAATGGCGTTTCTAGTAGTGTTATCAGTCACAATACTGGATAATCTAACATCGATACTATACCTGGAAAAATATCGATATTCGATACCATTTTCGATACCAGGGGAAAAGTTTTTTTCAGAAAATAACGTACCCAAAGTAAATAGAGTATATCTCCACAACTGCAAGGGCGATAATTTCATCTTGGTGCCAAAAGAAAGATTGTTGTGCAAGTGAAATATTCAATGTGGATAATACTTGTTTATAGTGAATAAAGCCATGGAACACAGCATAAGTGGAAGATAACATTTCCACCTGAAATAATTATCAGTTGGTCGTTATCAGTTGGTAGCGTTGTCTTACTATTAGACCCAAATAAAGGTAAATATCTTACAATTTTGACACTTGACTACTCTATTTAAAGTTCAGGGCAAATATAATCGAATGACACCAAGCCAAACACTCGCAAATACAGATATGGCCACTAGATTGCGCTGAAGAACATGTGTTCTGATTAAAGGCAATTTACCTTTTTTCTAAGAAACCTTCTCTTAGTTATTGATTGTAAACACCATGTTTAGTTGCAAAATTTGGACCAGACACTGGATTATCTGTTTTGTGCGATAAGAATCAACTTTGTGGACAAAAATCACAAAGGTAAAACTTAATTTTTGGTTGTTTAAAAGAAAAGGGGACGTTTCTTCTTAAATTAATCCCAAATCCACTTTCACACCGGAATTACCCTTTAACTCGCTGTCCGAGAGAAGAGAAGACAGCGCGCTGATCAATTGCAAATACATCTATTTTGTGTAATTTTGCGGAACAAAAGGTTGTTCTGCAGTTTTTTTTTCAAAAAACTTGAATAAATGACCTTTATATTAACATCCACCCAAAATCCATGCCCGTTCGGGCAACCAGAAATCAATCTCAACTTGCCCAAATATTTATTTTAGTTGCCCCGGGCAAGCGGGCAAACGTTAGTGTGAACCCCTGAGTGTGGGTCCCAACCTGTGTGTGTGTGTGTGTGTGTGTGTGTGTGTGTGTGTGTGTGTCTGTGTGTGTTCATTTTTTAGTTGTACATTCACGTTCATGTACACGCACGTCTCCTTGCCTTTGTGTGTGTGTTCCCAGGCGTATGTGTGCTTCACGCTCGCTTTCATTCTCCATAGCACTCAAGCAGTAGCACGACGCAGATAGCTTACCACCGCTGCCTTGCCCCTGTCCAACATCTTGGCCTTGTCGATGATCTCCGGAGCAGACGGCCTCTCTGTGGAAACAAAGGCCAGAGAACTGGTGCTGAGAATCATGCGTATGTAACCCAGATGCAGCAAGGAGAAGAGCTCGTCTTTTATTTATTTAGAATAATCCTGCTTCCAGTGAGGGACATAAACAACTCTATTTGATTGACAGGTCAACGCGAGGTGCCCTCCCCAAGAACTGTGGGAAGAGCAGGGAAGAGATGACCGCTTAAATTGGCCTATTAATCGATGCGCAGGTGAAGAGGTTATGCGTCACCGTCAAACTGTTAGGGGTGATATTCAATTTCTTATCGACCAAGAGGCAGACAACTTTAATTAGGTGGGAAAGGTATATCCAGGTTGAACATCATAATTACCAATTAGCTACCCCGTCCCTCTCTCCCTCTCGCCCCCTCGCCCCCTCTCTCCCTCTCTCTCTCTCTCTCTCTCTCTCTCTCTCTCTCTCTCTCTCTCTCTCTCTCTCTCTCTCTCTCTCTCTCTCTCTCTGTGATTATGCTGAGTTTGCCATGGGCACACATTTTGACATGTTTATGCAAAAGTATGCTAAACCAAGCTATAATTGTGAAAGAAGTAGCATATTTGGCATTGGTTCCAAGGAGCATTCGATCCTGAAGCAGAAATTGAATTGACTCAGTGTGTGACAAATCCACATTCGGAAAGAAAATAAAACCTTTAAAAATATATGTTTTTTAAGGAGGCACCTGGATCCTCTCTGGAAGGATAACGTCAGGATTATTCATACTAGTCCCAATTTTTCCATCATTTTGGGTCTGAATGACTAATGCGAACAACACTCTTTTTAATTGGTCCAGTATTGAGCCAGAGCACTTCAGCCATTGAAGCCATTGCATTTTGTGGGCGCAATGTAACCCCTAGGGGCAATAACACTACATCAATGCACTTCCTCTAAAATTGCTTGTTTTTGCCACTGACAAAATGTTATTACAAAGGTGTGTTTACTTGTTGCTAGGTCGGGCGTTCTCGAGCACAGCAAGTTTTGAAACACACACAAAAAAAGCCTTGTGTCTTTTTTGACAGAACTGCAGTTCTATTGTTTGGGGCGTAATGTCATTCGTTGCGTTGGGTCAAAGTTGAAATAATCTCAACCTTGAGGCAAGTCCCCTCTAGCGAGGTCAGGCATTTCCTGGAAACCTAAGGAGTTCAATGCATTCAACATGTCTTGTGTGATTCACTTTAAGTGTCAGACTTCATTATGGAAAGGATCTTTACAGAGAATTACTGTTTCTTTCTTTACCTTTACATACTCCACTAGTAAATTATATATTATGGGCAAATAGGGCTGAGGTTGAAAAGATTTCTGTCTGGAAGCAAACTAAGAAAATGTGTACCCTCTGGAGGAGTGACTTATTTTAGGCGAGAAGTCAACTAATGACCCTTGTCAAAACTCTCGACAAAGTTTTTGAAAAAGTTTTGAAAGACATGACTCAAGTGGCCCTCTACAGGGCAGATTCCTTCTGCCCGTTTTGGGTTACCTGGTTACGTCAATCTAGCATCTAGCTACATCCAACCAGATCTGAATGTAGAGAGTGGCGATGGCTAAAGGCCAAATTCTCATTATACCCCCGCCCTGAATAAAAAACGGTCAAACTATCAAAAGCAGAGGAGAAGGCAATTTTTCAATATTGGTCAAACAAGTGTGATGGTTTTCCCTTAAACTCACTGTAGATTTCCACAGTCACAGGGTACTCCAGAAGGTTACTTGTGGACACCATCATGCAGGTGAAGACCCTCCGGTCCGCCAGGGATGCCCCACTGATCAGAAGGCTGGAGTTGGCGGCGATGGCCACCCGCTCAGCGTAGTCGCTCTCTGCCTGCACCGTGGCCTCCTGCTTGTGGGCCTGCTTGACCAGCAGGTCCCCAGAGGTCCCATCGTCCCGCTCCTGAAGAGGTACGGGGAGAGAGAGAGGCGGGGACAGGGAGAGAGAGGAGAGAGAGAGAGAGAAAGAGAGAGAGAGGGGGGGGGGACAGGGAGAGAGAGAGAGAGAGAGAGAGGGGGGGGGGGACAGGGAGAGAGAGAGAGAGAGAGAGAGAGAGAGAGAGAGAGAGAGAGAGAGAGAGAGAGAGAGAGAGAGAGAGAGAGAGAGAGAGAGAGAGAGAGAAAGAGAGAGAGAGGGGGGGGGACAGGGAGAGAGAGAGAGAGAGAGATGCGGAGAGGGATAAAGAGAGACAGAAAAACGTTCAGCGAGTCAGAGTGAAAGAGAAAAAGTTAGAAAGATAGAGAGAGAGAGAGAGAGAGAGAGAGAGAGAGAGAGAGAGAGAGAGAGAGAGAGATGCAGAGAGGGATAAAGAGAGACAGGGAGAGACAGAGAAAGATAGAGAAACATTCAGCAAGTCAGAGTGAAAGAGAAAAAGTAAAAAGATAGAGAGAGAGAGAGCGGATAGAGAGAGAGAGAGAGAGGGGGGGGGGAGAGGGGGGGGAGAGAGAGAGAGAGAGAGAGAGAGAGAGAGAGAGAGAGAGAGAGAGAGAGAGAGAGAGAGAGAGAGAGAGAGAGGGGGGGAGAGAGAGAGAGAGAGAGAGAGAGAGAGAGAGAGAGAGAGAGAGAGAGAGAGAGGGGGGGGGGGGGGGGGGGGGGGTTCGGAGCAAAAGGAGGAAAATAATAAGTTAACCAGTGGGATGGGACGGGTGGTAAATGAAGCTTGCGGTACAGAAAATAGTCCTGGTACTAAACCAGACAGCTGTGGCACTGACACTTAATACGGCGATCCCAGCAAACGATTGTGTATTCACTCTGAGTGAGGTCTGTTGTTTCACATCTGAATCCTACGTTAAGGTTGGAGGAATACTAAAGGCCTTGGGCTTCGAGGAATATTCCGGGTTGTTTTTCTTGGTGAACTCAGTTTGAGATGAAGTAACGAAAAAGAGCAGAACAATGGAGAGCAGAAAAAATTAAATTTGACACAGCGCTAGACCATTAGTCATGTCATTTAACAACCCATTGGTAAATTGGTCTGTGGAGATAGTTTATTTTAATAGGAACTCAGAAAAGCAATAGGCACTAATTGGGCAAATAGGTGCTCTGCAACAACGTGTCGTAATTCTGCCGAAATCGCAGCCTGTGAAGTGTCCCTAACTTACGACGTCATCATTCTTCGGCTATTTTCGCAGTTTCGAGGGTCAACTTCATGTGTGGCGACACACATCTTGGCTGGCTACAGGGTTCACTGGTTCAATTGAGAACTGCTTGTGTCAGACCTAATTCAACAGGGTTAATTTTTTTGAGTCACCGGAGGAGTGATACGCAGAAAAGAAAAAGGGAAGTCGTGCAGCACATGAGGTTCCGTGGAAACTAACGTTCTTATCTTAGCTCGTGGTTGGCTCTTCAAAGGAATCCCCCAAG
This sequence comes from Gadus morhua, assembly GCF_902167405.1. Classification (NCBI taxonomy): domain Eukaryota; kingdom Metazoa; phylum Chordata; class Actinopteri; order Gadiformes; family Gadidae; genus Gadus; species Gadus morhua. The sequence goes on along the minus strand of NC_044054.1, from coordinate 21,849,534 downwards.
TTCCTTTCTGGGTAAAACTGAACAGGGCCTTACGGTAAAAGTATATATCCGGTCTCGGGAGTAACCCACTATAGAAAGCAGATCATCAGATCATCTGTTCATCGTGGCTGGCATGTTTATTCACCATCCTACATCTAGCGTAAAATAACCTATAGCCCTTCAAACAGCATCATGGAGGGGATGGTGGCTCATACTTACGTATTTCCATTTGATGAACATCAGGCCCTCTGGTGGCGGGGCGCCTTCGTTGCACGGCACAACCACCGTCTCTCCGTAGAGGCCGCTCACCGTCCCCAAGCCTTGCGCTGCAAAACAGCAAAGGAGAACATGTTTTAGACACACAGTTGATGGCATAACATAAGAGCCATGGTTGGGGGGGGGGAGGGGGGGTAGTGAATGGAAACAGAAATAGTGGTTTGGGCGCTTTGGAAATGTACAGCGATCGACGGTTTGAAACGGTTTCCTGGTATGATTATAAAACAAGGGATACATGAGCAGTTGCTGTAAGTCTGTATGGCGCACCACCCCACACCCACCCCACTACTCAAACCCTAAAACCCCTGTATCTCCATAATTTTGTGGCTAAATTTCCGAGGGCAGATTCATTTTTACCTTGTTTATGTTTGTATGTAATGTTCTGTTTTAATGTCAGGTGAGGCCAAAGGCATTTGTCCTTTCCCAGGTTGGATAATAAAGTTGTTGATTGTATTCTATTCTATTCTAATCTGTTCTATTCCATTCTAAAGCAAGAGGGCTTGGCCTGCATCAGGCAGGTGTAGCATACCTAATTGTCCAAACAAGCGTGCCTCATGTGGCACTGATTCAACCCCCCCCCCTTCCGCTGGCTGGGAAACGGAGATAGCGGCGTCGGATAGTGAGACGCTGAATCATGCATGCCTCGATTGAAGCTGATGTGGCCTCGCCCACGGAGCCCAAAGAACCCTACAGAGAGCATTCAGGGTGGCTCTGTGGTTCAGTGGCGCAGGCAGCCGGAGGGAGGGGGGGAAGGGGGGCCGGCGAGGGGGGGAGACAGCTGGATGGATGGAGGTCACGGTGGAGTTGATGGGTGCCGAAAAAGAGGTCTCCACGCTCCACCGCTGCCTCTCTGTGAGCTTTCAGCACGGCAGTCCGGAACAAGCTGGAGTTTCGCATTCCGGTCATACCGGAGCTGTGAGGCCATTCATTGTCCCCGCGTGTGCGTGCGCGTCGGCTGTGTGTGTGTTTGTGTACACTGTCAACCTTGGGTTACATGACGGGGCGGGGTGCAGGGGGGGGGGGGCGGATGCCCGAGCGTGGTATGATTCTATGTCGATGACCGCATGAGGAAGTGAAGCAAAACATTTTGGTGAATGCTGTAAAATGTGGCAAACTTCCTCATCATGAGATCAGGCTTCATCACTGTTAAAATCAGATGTTTTTTTGCTTTATGGGCTATTATCGTCTGTCTTAATGTCTGTCTGGCGAGTTCCATTGCATCTTAGTCATGCCAGGCCAGGGTACTACCCTCCACTCATCATGTCATCCCTAAGGGGACCCCCGTACCGAGACTCCACAGGAAGTTTGTTTAGTTTTTCCGGATCTTTTTTCTTTCTTTCTTTTTTCCCTTGCCCCTTTGAGGACTTGGGGTCAGGGAATTTCGACTAATCCCATTTAAATGAGTGGCTGTTTAGGCCATTGGAAAGCGATGAAATCCGAAAAATAACCTCATGCACTTGGAAGGATTTTTCGACATCTTCAAAGGTTCAAAAGTACGCATGAAAAAAAGGGAATATCCAATTACAAAGATTTAATGTGACGGGACAATTATAATCAATCATCACATCACATTTTGATTCCAGTGACATTGCTGGTTTCAATTGTGTTTCAAAAGCTTTTATTCTGACACCGATGACAATCATTTTTACATCATGCTGTATATAATCATATGCGGTATCATAACTACATAACTGCTTTACGACGCCTTTCTATAAAAGTAAATAATATTGGCTCTGTTGCTTTTTCTCCATCTAGATAGCAGTCTCAATAATCCGAATGCCTCAGAATCTAAAATCCAGCCACAAAGTTGTGTGCAAAACATATCTGTATCCAAACAATCGTTGTTATGCTACGGGTCTCATGAAAGAAATGTGAATTAATGCAATGCAATTGATTGCAACAACAAAGAATCATAAAGAGAGCTATTTGCCGAGACTGGGCTCAATATAGCGGTGTACAAAGAAAATAATATCTATCATAGATAACGTAAACAACATCCACCATGGTAAATTATGAAAAACGTGCGTCTGGCAGAGATGCCGAGCACCAAGGTGGGGTCGGACCACGGGAGACGCTGCCTAAGGCTGGGTCTTAATCCCTTGAGGTGCGAGGCGAATGGGTTCACGCCGCTTTGCTGAAATGTCAACCGCTTCTAACAGGATGGCGGTACTACTACCGGTTGGTGGGAAAACCGACAGAGCGTATCTTTGAATTTCACTTTTGTTTTGGAACAGTACGCTATTAGCAAAGGTTCATAAATAAGCCCCATGCTTTCTGCAGAAGGACAAAGCCTGCTTCAATCTTTTCCATCATAGTGTGTGTGGGGGTGTCGGCAATCAGCTGCTCAACATGTAAATGTTGAATAAATCTTAGAAACTTATGGCATCATTAAAGACTGAAAAGTCAATTGTATGCCTGGAAACTTTTCTTTTCTAATGTTTGTTTTTTTCCTTTTCAAGCAGATCAAGTGGACTACACATACAAAGGGAGAATGATTTAATTATGAGTTGGGTTATGTTTGCAGGGGTAGCAAAGTTAACGATGGAGATGGTGAAGAGGCGAAGGTCTCTGGACAAATAAAGATCAGTTGGTAATGCCCCTCTCCTTCCCCTTTAGTTTTTATCTACGCAGGTGTGGAACGTCATGGCAACAGGTAGTCAGTAAGGGAATTATCAAGGAGGGAAGGAGATTAGGGGGGGGACAGACAAGTGAATAAATGCTGCCCTTTCTTTCTTCTCAATAAGGATGCTATTGTGTGTTTCTTTCAAGGCACAGTCGCGGCATGAGGAAGCTCTCTGGGAGGCTAAACTCTATATTGGGTTTGTATCACCGCAAATATAAATCCCTTTAGGGAGGAAATGGAAAAAAAGCTCAAAATATATTCAAGTGTACAACTTTATAAGACTTTTCCTCATGAAAGATCAGTGCTAAAGGTGATGTTAATGCCAAGTTTGCAGTTTCTCCAGAAGGTATTAAAGTACAGAGTTGTTAAACCAGGAGGTGTCTTTAATGCCTATTAAACACCATTTTGGACACCTTTTTTTTTCCAATCGTTTCATTCATTGTTCTACTGTACTTAATAACCATTGGGGATAAATTGGTTGATAATAGTTCAATGGACGACACCAAAAAAAAAGATTTGTAATTAATAATTCATGTGGTCACATGCTTATCAGAATTAGAGTTGAATTAGGAAGAGGAATACATAAACCAAGTTCTTATTTTTTGGCTGATGCAAAGGAAACAATAGATTGCTAATTAGCGCAGCAAACTCCTTTGTCCATGTCCATGTATGCCTCAACAAAGGAGCACTAATTGCCTTGATACAGTTAGACATTACATTCAGAGAATTTGCTTGCATTCAAGTTTACCTATCAATGACATAGTCGTCTCGTAAACATAAAAGGAAAAACTAAGGTTTCTCCTGTCTCCAGGTTTCTCCAGGTTTCTTCTTCCCTAAACTGAGGGAAAATAGCTCGGAAACATATACCTGGGTGCTTTCAAATCCAAGTGCTGTGTTGATTCTCCAGTAATAGCCATTGCGGGAGTTATAAAACATTTTATTATTAGGTTGCATATCTACATCTCTCCGTATATAATTGAACCCCTTAAAGATAATAGAAACAATGTACTACACTGCAATTTAGATGTTCTTTCTTTCTTTTCTCCCTATTGGGTCTGGCTACCCTCCCCAACTGCAGAAAGGACTTGGATTTGATCCTATTCCTCCAACAAAACGTCTTCTCCTTGCCCTGCTCAAACAGAAACTGACTCCATTGTCTTCACCACTTTCTCTATCGCTACCACCACCACTACTTGTTTTTTCCAAAATGGAACACACAGCCATGTTTCCTCTGGCAGCTCGTATACAAGTGGCCCTATCTTAAAGATTAGCCAACACCCAGACAACGTTCCCTGGGGGACGGAAAACAGCTCCCTCGCTTACCCTCGACATTCAGGAAACCTTTTAAGCATTGGATCATCATTTTTAAATACAGCAAGACGCTGCGGAAACACAATTCAAACGCGTGTTGCTGCAAACCGCACCCTCCGATAGACTCAGAGGAATCAGTCGAGCACTGAGAGGATTATGTTCACATCGCTGCATAGGCAACAGCACCGACCGACGGCAGGCTCCGCGTACGCAAACCCAACATGGGCACCTGCCAAACACCGGCCGCCTCAACCTCTCACAAGTCACACTTCTTTTTTCAAAATGAAACGGTTTGAATGGTTGTTATCTATTGGTTTCACTCTGAGTGCACCTGTGAGTGTGTAGGCACCCCTGTATAGGGGTGGTGTGTTGTGGTGTGGTGTGGAGAAAGCGAGAAAGAGGTAAGGCGATAGTGATTTTCTAGTGAAACACACGAAATCAGAGTGAGGCTCTTGATTTTCCTCTGCCGTAATCAAGGGTAGATAGATCTAGCGGGGAGGACAATGAATTTAACAGCGTGTGGCAGAGCAGAGCATCATCAAACCACGTTTAATCAAAAAAAACCGAGGACTTAAAAACAACCATGGCTGGCTTCATTTGGTTTCCTCTACAGCCCACTAAGGCTATCTCTGGTTTCTCCTGCTCTCTGAATACCTCATGTGTAGGTAAGATATCTTACACACACATGACCTTGGTATGAGAGGGACGGGGAGTGTTTATTCACTTCTTTGTATGTACTGTTCTGGCCATACTTAAACCATCCTACCACACCACAAGTGCTCTGCCAAGTGCAGAGGCGAATCATCATGACAATGTTGCTCAGCATACCATCCTTGACATTGCTGCCCAGTGGATGACTCTTTCACTCTTTCAGTCAAGCGATGATACAAAGCCACTTCATCCACATTGATGGCATGGAGCATCCTTAGCTTAGTGTCCCCCAAACACAAAATCTTGAGTGAGTCCCAGTAAGCAGGATGATGTTTGTGGCAAGGACAGTTTGAGGAAGGGTCAGAAATGAGGGGGTGTTTAACCCTGGAAAAAAAGAAAATTATCCCAATAATTGGTGATGACGGCGGCTTTTAAAGGCCCCCTAAAATTAAGAATTAACTTCCAACATTGAACATTGGTCTGTTGTAGGGCTGTCCCCGACTCTGAATTTTCTGAGTCGAATTAGATCTGCCTTTTCAGTCCAGAGAATCGACTATTCAGCGGCCGTGCGGGGCAGGTCTTTTGGAGGTTTAAAAAATGAGTTTTCTTTCTATTTAAACTCTGTTTTGGTAGGCAATAGGCCTTCTATATATGAAAATGAAAATAAAAAAATAAAAAAATAAAAAATAAAGGACTGACAAGATGATTAGACTGAATCGAATCATCGACTTTCATGGGACAGCCCTAGTCTGTTGACTGTCATGCAACATAGAAATAATAAAGTTCTCCCAATATTCTGAAAATTGCCATGGAAATTATCCAAACAAACCCCCAAAACAAAAAACAGCACAACAAAAATAAGCCATTGTTTAAAACACCAAATTTCCCACCCTGGTTTGTAGAGCCATTAGAGCAGCGACGTTGCGTTGGAAAAGAGGTAAATACAATACAACGGCTGGATTCAGCCACCACGGGAAAAACAAAACGAGGCAAACAAATGGTTTGGAATTAATGGCGGTTAAGTCGGTTTTTCGCCCGCCATGGTGCCGTATAATCGGATACCTTTGGAACATTGTCTTGAGAAAAAAACAAAAAAGACTAACAATCATGACTAGCGAGCTTTCCAAGCGGCGCCAAGCGAGCAGTGAAAATGCCATGGAGGGAACGAAATGGATGGAGCGTCCTGCGGGAATGAGAAACGGAATGCCGTGCCACCAGAAGCAGTTGGACACACTGATTGCTTATGAAAACCTTTAAGACTAGTGGCTTTGGGGCACTACTCACTCACCAACCAACTTTCAGCGTCCCGTTGTGTACATATACAAATATGAGAATGCACGCACCCCAATTATCAACTGACACTGTAAAGACGCTGTTTACCTGTTGCAAACCCTACAATGGGAATGCAACTCTGTGTTTATGTGTGTGTTGTAGGGGGAGATGGTTATATATAGAGATGAGACAAGGGACACCGGGAAAAGCCGCGGAGACGGAGCTGCTTATCTGAGCGAGCGATCGGAAGAAGGCTTGGTGGTTGTCAATCGGGCGGGGTGGCTGCTGCTGCTGCCGATGAAACGTTGATCGTAAGAATGGCTGAATATGGCGGCTGGGCGAAGGTATGCAGGGGAAATAAAGCAGGGATAGGGATGTCTGCTGCCTAGCCTTTGATTGTGCGGGTGTTATCACCGCAGACAGGCACAGGGGGGAGAAGGTGTTTACACACAAAGCTTTACACTCAGACATCGCCTTGGCAGACAGGCGGGTGCCACACGGGCCTTCTGCTGTTTACTGCCGTGCTTTACCCTTTTGAGTCGATGGGAGTATGAAAACATCGTGAATAACGGGAGCACCTATAAGAAACAGGGAGCGGGGCAAAGCCGAGCGCTAACACATGGACTTACAGATTTGCATCGATGTGCAACGGCTTGACACACTCTGGCTCCCACAGACAAGAAGGAGGGGGGAGTGAACAGTGTTGAGCTTTAGGGAGTGTGGCTATATCATGTTCGCCGCACGTGGGAGGAATTTAACGTATCAACCCATAGGAGTAAGGAGGAGTTCAAGGCCAGAATTTGGATAGGAGGAGGTTGGACGAACTGCATCAATGACAAGCGATTTAATCAGAGTTTTCACATTACAAAGTGCCTGCCAGGAGCCAATCAAAGGGCTGCCTCAGGATTCTTGAGGCCTAATTATCCAAACATTTCTGATGTACGGCTCCCTGGATGACATGGATGCCTGGCTCTGCATGATTATGAATGGCTGAATAAATGACTGCCCCGGAGTGGAAACAACTCAACGTAAAAAATAGAGGGACCTCTCAATCTTGGTGACATGAAGTGATTTTGCCCGACGTCGTTCGTTCCTCCATTCCTCTGTCTCCACACCCGCGGTGGTGCCACTTGTCATCTCCTTCTATCATCTATTTCCAAGGCTCGAGCATCTCAAACAGGTTATAAGTTATGGCCCCAGTCTATACCCCTAATCACACCCCTAATCGCGTACACTACTCTCTCCTGCCCGCGTCACTCCAATTACGTGCAAACACAGACAAAGGCTTTTCTAATGAAGGGTCTCCTAGACAAGGCCGGTACCATGAGAACAATTGATTGCACATTAAATAAAAGCGAGTGAGGCTTTTATTATTTATGTGTGTGTGTGTGGGGGGGGGGGGGGGGTGCTGCGACACGATCCAGGCCTGTTTGCTCCGCTCTGGGACACAGACTAACTGTGTCTCTCTGACAAGCCTAATAGCAATGAGCCCCGCGCTGTCGCCACTGTCTGGAGTTATCAATCCAACCAAGATTCCCCCCCTTCTCTAATGCCGTGAGCCGCTTTAACAAGCCCCGAGGTTTAAAATTGTTCAACTTTTGCAGCAAAACTCTTTTTAGTTGAATTCTTTTCAGATAAGAGAACAGAATTGATTGTAAAACTACAATAATGATAGCTCAATAACGCATGAATAAAAGAGATGAAGGTATTTTATGCAGTACATCCACTGAACAGAATACAACATAATAGAATATAATAGAATTTGAGCTAAAGTTGATCACCAAATAATCTCACTAACCCGAGATGAGTGAGTCGTTCCATGGAGTCTATCCACTGAACAAAATGGGAGATATAAGAACCAAGGACAGTACATTAGCCCACTACATAAGCTCATTAACAAGAGATGAATTAGTAATTCCGCAGAGTACATCAACTGTGCAGGACAGATATTCACTACTAACATCAGTGAGACATGATGATGACATCCATTATCTCAGATAGTCAGTCCTGAAGGTGAGTGTGTGTGATACATCATGACCTACTGTAGTTGGTATTGTAAGGCTAACTTCTTTCATTTCAGAAAGCGATACAGAAATGTTTCAACCTAGATGGCAGGAGAGAAGGAAAACAATGGGTGGGGGAAAAGGACAGTCTCTTCAAACATGTAGAAGGTCTTCAAAGCTTTGAGGAGGTGAAACAGGCATGGCTGGGTATCTGGAAGTACTGTTTCAAGCGTGGGTCTGTGTGTGTAGCTGCCTTTTCGTTCCCTGGACAGCCCTGCACGAGAAGAAAAGATAATAACCGTATATCTCTGCTCACCCCAGAGTGGGCCTGGGCGGGAATGAGCTGGTGTGGTAGGGCATGGGGGCGGCTCACAGCAACCTTGGCCCACCATCAAGTCGGATCACAATAATGGGGGATAATAACGGCCTGGCAACGCGTCCGGCTCGGCGTAATAGTCTTTGCTCGCTGGACACAACGCTTAGCAGCGTTTCCACCGGCCAAAAATAAAAATGAAAGCTGTAATCTCATTCTAAGGGATGTAATTGAAAGCGAGCCAGCGCCACAGGGCCAGGAAGTGTAAGTGAGCAGATGGTGATTAGCACCGCTGTGATCCACCACTCGGATGAGAACCCACCCCCCTTTTCTGAGCACGCCGGCGTGAACTCAGAGGCGCGTGTTTGTGGCAGATGCTACGCTTACCACGCGCACTGGAGAGACAAGAGAGGCGCTGTCCCTTCTCATAAATACCCCCCCCCCCCCCCCCCCCCCCTCAGTTCCCTGTTTCCCCCCCCCCTTCTAAGATTCGCTGCGCGCATCGCCAGTTTTTTTGATGCTCCATCGTGGCGTCTCCGTGAGATGGAGGACGGGGGTTCTTTCCAGCAACGCAAGACTTGAAACACGGCAAAATGAATTATTCTCACCAAGGTCATACAACCCGCTACCGGAGTAAAACATCTTCCATCTTAGCTGTCAAGGGGAGCGCTGAAAACACACCAGCACACACACGGAGGCATGGAAACCTGATTTCCGACGGATACGGCGCGTTCCAATGTTTTCCCAGTAATTGCATTTTTCATTATGAATGTTTTTTGTTTGAGAAAGTGCCAGCTTCCCATTACAAGGGGGCCAATGGGTTAAAAGTCAAGGGATTGTGGGATTAGACACCTAAGGGACGGCGGGTGGATGCCGTGTCAGCACTTAGGAGGAACAAACCCGTGCCATCTGCGAGGTCCCCGGGCCCTCGTGTAAAACTACACCTCCAGTGGCGTAGGGCCAGACTGCCGCGTTCTCCAAATCCTGCTAATGGATCGGGTTGCTGGCAAGCAAACAGGCAATTTGTCTTTGGCATAAACGGCCAATCAAGAGACCATATGCGCATCGATATGTCTGTCAATATCTGGCAGGAGGTCCATCTGTATCCTACTTGCCGCTACTCCGGAGGGAGACCAGTCTAAAGTGGTGTTCTGAACCCAAGAAATGCAAAGCAGGCTCTTCGCTGTGACCTTGAATCTCGCATTACAGAAGCGCTACAATTAGAACGTCTTCTGTGACTAATTACGCCACACCCACAAAGCTTAGCAGAACGTTTTCATTGAGTAAAAAGTGTCCAGTATTGATTGGCCCGAAGACTTCACACCAGATGAACCACAGGAGTTGTAGACCGCTTGGCTCATGTGTGTGTCTGGGACCAACTGAGGGTATCCTTGGCAACTCATTATTTGACTTTAAAGCCTCAGTGATGTTCAACTGATTTTTTTTTTTTAAGTAACCAATGTAGGGAAGATCAAAAGAAAGGTTTGAATCTTTCGGGACAAAACCGAACCATTAATAAAAAATGATTTAGAGTAGACAGGAAAAAACTCAACACAATATTCCTGTCACGGAACAACTACAGGCTATTATTTTCCCTCAGAGAATTCTCTTTAAGTATTTCAGAGAAATATCCCCTGAATTGCCTAATAGCATTCTTAAAAAGCCATTAGTAAATGAGTTCACTTTAGCCTACAATTTACTGTGCCCTTGTAAATATACAGTATTAAACCAAGCCAAACGTAAAATTATTACTTTACTGATTCTCCAGCACAGTGAGTTTTGTTCAAAGGTTTGGCATTATGGACCTTCTCATACGGAAAAAAACACCTGTTTTTTGTCTTCCAAACAGCCGCTTAGTGGAAGGGGTAGTGGCTGGAGTGACTTCTCTAAAACCTGAAGGCGGATGTTCAGAAAAACACACACGGCCACCTCAATCCCCATCCCTCTCATCCTGTTCTCTGTCCCTACTTGTTTGAGAGATCTTATTTTGTCTCCATTATTCAGACATAATGAGCTCTCTGCATTCCTCCAGGGTCTATAAAACATGCTAGCCATTGCTGATAGTTCTGCTTGGGCTTGTCTCATCCGAGAAAAGGAGGGTTTGTTTTGGGGGAGTTGATTGAGTCTAAAAACGGTCCGCAGATTAGCTGAGGCGAATGTACGATCTTTCTAATTCATTGTTGCCATGATGACATATTTTCAAAAGGGGAAAATATGAAATATGCAAAGCCAGGCAGACGACGGCAGGTGTGGGTACAGCAATCTTCTAATCCTCCTGAGATTTAGGGGCTGTTTTGTAACTGTGCATAATTATAAACGTGCCTAGTCGTTATAGATAAAGATTTGCAAGAGCAAGACCATTTAAATCAAAGGCAGCGCGAAACACTAGCCTAGCAGCTTGAGTCAAAGGCAAAATGGACATGCGATCAAGGGTTTGGCTGGGAACTAAGCAATGCTAATTACTGCCCTTTAACCACCATCGGTCCGTGAAGCAGCCACAAGATTTATACTTGAACTGACGTTTAGTGCGTTCCGGGCTGCTCCGGCTGTGTCACACACGACGCAAATATGCCAAAAAAACATGCGCTCTTTGAAATAAATGCGCAACAGATTACTGGGTGCAGGTGATTTAATGTTCCTCTGGTTGTCTACACCAATGCTTCTGAAGGTTTACACACACACACACACACACACACACACACACACACACACACACACACACACACACACACACACACACGTACACATGCAGTCAAACAGGTACACACATTCACGTACACACGCAGACAAACACACACATACACACACACACACACACACACACACACACACACACACACACACACACACACACACACACACACACACACACACACACACACACACATACACACACACCCCACCACCACCACCAAATACCACCCTCAGACAAACACACGCACACACCACCAGACAATTACGCGCACACACACCCACACACCCACACACACACACACACACACACAGACACACACACACACGCAAACCCACTACCAGACAAACCACACACACATCCACACACACACACACACACACACACACACACACACACACACACACACACACACACACACACACACACACACACACACACACACACACACACAGACAACCAGACAAACTCATGCAGACATTGGTGGTTGTTATGTGTGTGGGTGGTTGACTGAAGGTATGTGTGTGTGTGTGTGTGTGTGTGTGTGTGTGTGTGTGTGTGTGTGTGTGTGTGTGTGTGTGTGTGTGTGTGTGTGTGTGTGTGTTTGTGTGTGTGTGTGTGTTTTTGTTGGTTTCTGACTAGTAATTACAATAAGTAGCTGTGTAACAGGTCAGAACATTCTTTCATGGGAATTTTTTTTTTCGTGTGTTTTCCCAGTGAAGGCGGGACAGAGTAAATGTTTAAACTCTGTTCTGTTCCTTTGTGTCAATAACATGTTCTGTACCATGCATCAAAATGCTACTGATTTGGCATGTATGTTTTCCATTTCGGGCCGTTTGTTTGAGGCAAGCAAACATACTCTGCACTTTAGCCCTCTCACTGGTCCGGTCGCGTTCCAATTTAGAATTATTGCTAAAAAGCCTGCTCCTCCAACAAATATGCACTATACAGCAGCACTTTTTACCTCTCTCCCATACACACACACGCGGACACAAACACACACATACATCTGATTCGTAGAAAAGCACCCATGGGAACAATTTAAATAGTTTCACTTCTCCACAGGAAGTGCGGAGATTCGAGCTGAGTGCAATGCAGACGCAGACGCTCACTCATCTCAGGAAGACATAAACCACAGAGGTCGGAGGTCGGACGCGAAGTGTTGGTTGGCTAGGAGGAGTGGATCCTGACTATGAGAATGTGTCAAGAATTGCATGATTAAGACCAGGTTAATCCATGTTAACCCTGACATGAAGACCAAATGTTAAGAGTAGCCCATCAATAAAGCCAAGGGGTGCTTACGCTGTTCAGTCTGTACCGGCTGAAATATAGTATGTAATTCAGTAATAGGAAAGTTTATAAACCAAGGTTTTCAGGTTTTATTTTACTATGGAGTGGACCCAGCCAATGAAACATTCAAATCTTGCTTCTTTAAAGCAGCCTTGCCGCCATGGAATATACAGCTCTCACCAGAGAGAGAGAGAAAGAGAGAGTGAGACAAGGAGAGAACGAGAGAGAGAGAGAGAGTGAGAGCGAGAGTGAGAGATAGAGAAAGAGTGAGAGAGCGAGAAAGAGAGGGAGAGAGAGAGAGAGAGAGAGAGAGAGAGAGAGAGAGAGAGAGAGAGAGAGAGAGAGAGAGAGAGAGAGAGAGAGCGAGAGTGAGAGCGAGAAAGAGCAATAGAGAAAGAGTGAGAGAGTGAGAGAGAGAGGGAGAGAGGGAGAGAGAGAGATTGGGAGAGATAGCAGGAGATGCATGTGATATTGATCGGCTATAGGGCAGCAAAAGAGGAGACCCCGCCAAAGTATCGGGTCAACAATCTTCTGATGGTTTCCTCCACCGTACTTCGGCACTAGCCGCGCATTAAGATTGCATGAAGGCAAATTGAAGAGAGCCCTAATGAGCCTTCTAGACCGCTGCCCCAACCACCGCCCATACGGACACACACACACACATACTTCAACATGCTTTGCTCACTAATGGCTACATCGATGGCAAAAGAGGGCGGACATGAGAGAGAAAGAGAGACAGGGAGAGAGAGAGAGAGAGAGAGAGAGAGAGAGAGAGAGAGAGAGAGAGAGAGAGAGAGAGAGAGAGAGAGAGACAGAGCATCAATGCCTTGCCTCCAGTTAGTGGTTATTAGTTCAACAGTTAAGCCCCCCCCTGCCCCCCCACCCCCCCCACCCCCGCCCCTCGAGGCCTTCAGTCCACATTCCATCCTGTAATGTCACTACAGCCTCGTCTTTCCATGTTTACTCTCTGGTTGCTAGTAACTACTCAGGGATGATTGAAACACAGAGATAAAAGGACACGTTGTACTGTGTGCTGTAGCTCCCTTGGACACCACACCCTGTCCACCCCCCCTGCTCGAAACACAAACACACACCTAATCACGTAAAACCTTATGAACCACCATGAGTGAGTACGCATTATATCCACTATATCCGCATCGGTTCTCCTAGGAACAAATGTTTCATAATGGACTCTGGAAGTATTTCAATGGATTTATTTATTTGTGCATTCATGTAATATAATATTTGGGTGGTTTGTTTAGCTTATTTCTGGCCATTGAGACTAATAGGCCTCCATAATATTATGCAACTCCTTTTATTTATATATCAACACACCATGCATGCGCACACGCACCCATACCCCCGTACAAAGCGTCCCTCCACCCTTGCACGAGGCGAGTCAGAACAGAGGTGTACAAGAAAAACATGGCTTGGCTGTGTCAGCGATGTGTAGTGGGGATGATCTTTGCATGTCAAATCCTTTGTACGAACCCCCCCCCCTCCCAGCGGAAACAGGCTGGGCCAATCAGAGGACCATTGTACTCCTTGCGCTACAATATGGAGGATGATGAGAAAGCGACACGGAGAGAGATAGAGAGAAACAGAGAGAGAGAGAGAGAGAGATGAGGGGGAGAGCAAGAGAGATAGAGAAATATGGAGAGAGAGAGAGAGACAGAGATACATGGAGAGAGAGAGAAAGAGACAGAGAAATGGAGAGGGACAGAGCGAGATAGAAAGAGAGAAGGTGAGAGACATAAGGACAGAGAGAGACACGCTGACAGAGTGAGAGAGAGACATGGAGACAGAGGGAGACAGAGAGAGAGAGACATTGGAGACAGAGACATAAAGAGAGACATGGAGATAGAGACAGAGAAAGAGAGAGAGACAGACAGAGACAGAGACAGAAGTCACGTTTCCATCTAAAAGGTGAAGCGAATCTTTAGAACGTTCGCAGGAAAACAGTCATTCCAGGGCTTGTCGTATCCTTTTGATAACATCCTCTCTTAGGTCCTGATATATAGTGGATTTTTTTTTTTTTTCATCTAAAATAGCTGTAATGTTTTTTTCTGTGATGAGAGCAAGGAAAAGTTTTACCTCTTCAGCGGTCCACACTTATCTATTATTCACATTGGCCAACAGTTCCATGGACATATGTACATATTTATAATTCGAAATTCGTCGCAGCCCTTATACCACAGATACTCCAGGGTCTATAGCAACCTATATCATATATATATGATATAGGATGTCTACAAACGCTTAAAAATATATATATATTGACGCTGCAAGTTGATGTCGGCAGGGTTTCTTTGTGGCCGGTATTTTTTGTGTGTGTGTGTGTGTGTGTGTGTGTGTGTGTGTGTGTGTGTGTGTGTGTGTGTGTGTGTGTGTGTGTGTGTGTGTGTGTGCGTGTGCGTGTATGTACATGGGAAATTAGCAGAACCAGTCATTAATTAATGTGCTACGCATTATGTAAAAAAACAAGGACAGAAAACAATAAATTATCATTTAAATGCTCCCAGTAGTTGAGACACTGAGCTGTGCTTACAACAACCACAAACACAGAACACACACACAAGATTAAATACACAAATCAAATCAACCACCACAACAATGGTGATTTGATTTATGCTCCACACACACTCTCTTTCACACACACACACACACACACACACACACACACACACACACACACACACACACACACACACACACACACACACACACACACACACTTTTGTGGCTGTGAGAGAAAGGATCCCCCACCAGCGAACAGAAGACGATACGATAAATGCAGTCAACTGATACCACTATTGACTTGGCTGTTGATGACCTAACCCCAGAGATGTCCTCAGGTGTTGGCTTAACCTTATCATTAGCCGTCCTACCTGTTACTTCCCCTCCTCCGCCCCCCCCCCCCCCCCTCACTCTCTCTCTCTCTCTCTCTCCCTCTCTCTCTCCCTCTCTCTCTCTCTCTCTCTTTCTCTCCCTCTCTCGTCTCTATCTTCCTCCTCCTCTCTCTCCCGCCTTCTCGCTATCCTCACCCTCTGCCCTCTCCCTCTCTCTCTCTCTCTCCCCCTTTGTCTTCATCCTCCTCTCTCTCCCTCCCTCCGTCTCTCTATCTTCATCCTCCGCTCTCTCTCTCCCTCCCTCTCTCTATCTTCGCCCTCTCTCTCTTCCTCTCGCTATCTTCACCCCCTCCTCCTTCTCTCGCGCTCTAAGTTGCAGGAAAAAGCGTGAACTTGGAATGAATCCTTTGATCTGGCCCTAATCCCCAAGCAGTCGCTGCCAAACAGCCTTACAGTTTACAAAAAAAAGAAGAAATAAAAAATTGATTGGCAGCTCATAATCCGCGCCGATTTACGCTCGTGCAATGCACACACTCAAGCACACACACATACACACACACACACACACACACACACACACACACACACACACACACACACACACACACACACACACACACAAACCCACACACACAGACCTGAACACACAAACCTATTACACACACACAGAAATATATACACACACACACAAACAGAAACCCACACAGGCACACAAACTCACACATACACACACACACACAGACACACAAATGCCAGAGTACGACCCTGGCGGCTCAAGCCTGTCTTCCAGCTCATTAATCAGCAGTCACTGAGAGGAGAACAATGGGGCTGTTCTTCAGCCAAGGCAAGGTGTTTGTGTGTGTGTGTGTGTGTATGTGCCCGTGTGCGTTTGTGTGTGGGTATGTGTGTGCGCATGCCTGCGTGTGCATGCAGCGGATGTATGAGGGTGCGTTGGGAAAAAAGGCAGTCCGCATTGTTTTGCCACATACTGAGAATAAACGACTGACTCACCCACGCGCGCGTCCAGGCACGAATGCACGCGCACACACACACACACACACACACACACACACACACACACACACACACACACACACACAAACACACACACACACACACACACACACACACACACAAACACACACACATGCAGGCACACGCACACACACACAGATACCCAGATACACAAACACACAGACATACAAAAACATATGGGGGGGGCTGAGTAAGCATTCTGAAAGGATCTACCTCGATTCGATAACGCCATCTCAGCCTACATGGGGGCTGAACCATTACGGGGTACCCATTCAGTAGCCAGACTCACTTCTAGCTTTGCCAGGGGAAGAAGGAGGAGGAGGAGGAGAGGGCCGGGGTGCTAGTGGGTGGTCCCCCAATATCTTTTAATAGCCCCTTGACGTGGATCTCCCTCCCTCACCCCGTCTCTCTGTGTGGAATCAGTTGTTCGCGTCGGGTGTACTGCCAGAGGGGGGGTCCGTGTGAGAACAAGACCAGTTGGTATCGGTATGATTGAGTTGGTGAGGGGAGGGAGGGCAGGAGGTGGGGGGGGGGGGGTAGAGAGGGGTCAGGCAGAGGGTGACTTGGTCAAGGTCCTGGCCTCCGAGGCTAAACCCGGGTGGTAAGGAAGTCGGATGGCTATAAAACCCGCAATGCAGGAAAAATAAATGTTGCTTCAAACAAACAAACACACACACACACAGACACACGTGCGCAGAAACAAACACACATAAGGCACCATGCGGTTATTCAACAGCGCTGAAGGGTTGGATACTTCAAACACACACACACACACACACACACACACACACACACACACACACACACACACACACACACACACACACACACACACACACACACACACACACACGTCTAGGACCCCCTCTGGTTCCCATGCAGCGGCTGTCTAGTGTCCAGTGCTCATGGGCAGCCATTATGCTAATGCATGTGATATTTTCGCTCCAAAGGCAGTAAAGAAATCTACAATTTGTACCTAAGGTGTCAAAAGTGGCAGAAAGGATGGCGCCATGGATGCTTGGCACACGCTACCGGCTATTATACGCCACCAATCCCAAGCTGACAGCAAGGGGCTACGTATTAACTAGTGTCGGCTTACTTCTCGTTTGAAAGGTTATTGGCGAAAAGCTGTCAAACAAGTATACACTTCCTGTCTCATTAGCCTGTCTCCTAGCTCACTTCCTTCCCAGCTTGGTATGGAAGGTTCGTCAAGTCCACCTCCGGAGAGAGAGAATCGAGAGAGAGAGAGAGAGAGAGAGAGAGAGAGAGAGAGAGAGAGAGAGAGAGAGAGAGAGAGAGAGAGAGAGAGATCGACAGACAAACAAGTAACTGCTGATGTTGACAAAGGTAGGAGAAGGAGATAGGGGGGAAAGATGACGAGAAGGGAAAACAAACAAAATAAATGAGTTTCAGCAGTCGTCAGTTAGCCTGGCCGGGTGGAGATGTGGCGCCACAGTAACAAGGTCTGTATTAGAGTAAGCAAATCCATATACACAAATGCACACAAAAGCCCAATCAAATGTGCATAGGCAAACAGAGACGCTAACACAAGAATAATGACCACCCCTGGACCAAGTCAGACGCAAACATACACACAAACTTTGAGGATAAGACGCCTCTATTTTTGCTCTCTCGATCATATACATATATTCTACAGGCTTAATTAGCAAAAGAAAAACACCATTGTAAGATAAGTATTGCAGAAAGTTCTGTTAAATGTCCAATCTCTCTCCCTCCCTCTCTCCCTCTGTCTGTCTTTTGTCTACCATGTCCAATGACCCTCAAGCGATGTGATGGCTGGGAGGGACGAGGGTCAGGACGGGTCACACTAACTCTTCTCCCACTCCCTCAGGACCTCCTTCTGTGTGGGGGTCGGAGACATGAGAGAGGGGAGGGGAGGGGCTGGGGCAGGGCCACAGGCGGTGGGGGGGGGGGATTCTTAAGCCCTCCTGTGTGTCAGCTGCTTTTGCCATTACCCTGCCTTACTTAAGGCCACGTTGTGGGGAAGGCTGACCCTCACAAACACGCGGTCATTCACACATACACACACACACACCTACACACACACACACACATACACATAAGCGTCTTAGAGTACCAGATTAAGCGCTATATACATTTAATTTATTATTATTATTATTCTTATTATACACACAAACTCACACACACAGTCTACAGAGGATTGAAGCCCTAGATGTATGTTTTATCAGAGCAGAAAGGAAAGGAGAAGTGGAGAAAAATAATAAATAGAAGAAGAGGTAGGGGAAGATAATGAGGATGAAGAGGTAGAAGAAGAGTAGAAGGAGAAGAAGATGGAGAAGATAATGAAGAGGAAGAAGAAGTAGAAGAAAATGTAGGGGAATATAATGAAGACGAAGAGGTAGAAGAAGTAGAAGAGGAAGGGGAAGATAATGAAGAAGAGGTAGGAGAAGAAGTAGAAGAAGAGGTAGGAGAAGATAATGAAGACAAAGAGGTAGAAGAAGTAGAAGATGAGGATGAGGAGGAAGAGGTAGAACATGTCGTAGAAGATGATGAAGGAGAAGTAGAAGATTTAGTAGAAGATGATGATGAAGGAGAGGTAGAAGATGTAGTAGAAGATGATGAAGAAGAAGAAGATGATAATGAGATAGAGAAGATGTAGTAGTACAAGAAGAAGAAGAAGAAGAAGAAGAAGAAGAAGAAGAAGAAGAAGAAGAAGAAGAAGAAGAAGAAGAAAAGGTAGTAGAAGGTTTGATTTTAATAAATAAACAACCCCTGACTACAAGCATATGGAGAAGCAGTTATGGATGGAAGAACATTGCAAACCTAGAGCACAAACAATCATGAATAAGTCAATAAAGAAAGGTAACTAAAGAATTCATGGATAATACAAGGAAACCTTGTTTGACCATCAACATTGCTTTTACTTCTACAGTCAAAAATTCTTTCAGTGTCTGGGAATTATTTTTATAAATCCTTTTCCCATTTTGAGGTTTTCATTTTTATTGGGTGATATTTAGCCTTTAACAAATTAAATCAAATGAGCCCAATGTTATCTTCTATTGGAACAAGTGAGCAAATGTAATTGGTTGGTGACTTGACTGACTAGACTGAAAGACCTCACCTATGTCATATCAGACAAATTCACAAACAAACAAACACACATACACTTATTTTACCCAACCCAATTTAGCCAAGCACTGAGTATCTCATACACTTGTTTACGCACATAACAACCTGATTGTCTTGCTACTACTTGGCTTTTCTGTTCCTTGGCAGCTGACTTCATGGACCCCCCCCCCCTTATCCCCTCCTCCAGTAGCTAGGGGTTATGTGTGTGTGGGGGGGGGGGGGGGGATGTGTGTGTGTGTGAGTGTGTGTGTAGGATTTCTGGAGGGAACATTTTTGGAGAGACCGGGAAATTAGGAGGAGAACGCTTCTCTGCTGTCTCTGAGAAACTCCTCAGGCACCACTATGTCTGCAGTAGACCAACGTGTCTGTTAGTGGGGGCGAGTGTAAAAACACACACACACACACACACACACACACACACACAAACACATGTAGACACACACACACACACACACACATCGGGTTGTAGGCTTAACAAAATAACCCCCATATACACGCATACACGCCCAAAGCACACACACACACACACACACACAGACGAATACGTAAACAAGTAAATCCCTCAATTACTTATTATCTGGGGACGGTATTTGCTGGCAATGGTTACCGGAGGGAGGGAGGAGGGAGGTCGGGAGGAAGAGCAAGAGAAGGAGGTGGAGGACGACTACGGGGGGTGTCATGGTGACCTGGGACAATGGCATCCATAGAAATCTATCTTAAATTGAGCTGGGGTTGGGGCACGTGATGTGGGACAATTAAGCATGAATGGAAAAAATTTCCGCCCTTGGACGGATTTGTCTGTTCCTCTGCCTCTTTCGTAGAGAATCTGTGCACAGGAGCGAGAGGGTGTTGGCGACTGGCCTCTGTGACGGAGAGAGGGAAAGAGAGAGAGAGAGAGAGAGAGAGAGAGAGAGAGAGAGAGAGAGAGAGAGAGAGAGAGAGAGAGAGAGAGAGAGAGAGAGAGAGAGGTAGCAAGAGGGAAACGCTTTATCAGAGTGGGGGTATTATTGGCTGCCTGCCAGCTCACTGAAGCACTCCAGACGTTAAAAGGTTAAAAGTAACCCCCCCATCCCCCGACCGTCACACACTCACTCCCGCTCCCCCTTTCGCCTCTCCATCAGAGGAGGGTAAAAAAAAAAACACACTCAAGACACTTGGCTTGTCTGGAGGCAGGAGGGATGACGGAGGGGAGAGATAGAAGCGGGGAGCTGGACACTGGGGGAGGGATGCAGAGATACAGCCAGAGAGAGACAGAGTCTAAGCAGGGGTGGGGGCCCGAATGGGAACTTTATCACAGTTTCCCCGGCTCTGTAAAAATAGCTAACAGCCGCACCCCGGGGAGCCCTATCATCCCCTGTTATGTTTACAAGGGTTATCAGTTTGAGGGGATGCAGAGCATGAACAAGACGGCACCAGAACCCACCGGGGCTCTAAGCCCGGGTGTTGGACTCTCCTTTGATGACGGCATTGTTCCCGGCTGAACCCTCCGAGGGGGCTGGGAGCTAGCACTCTATTTATGTGCTGGGCTCCCCGAAGCCGGGTGGCGGCAGATGTTGCCCGCGTTGTTTTTGCCGACGCATCTGTGTTTCAGAGAATCCTGGGCTCGCACACCTGGCGTCTCGCATATAGGTATGGCGAAGAGCGTCTGTCAAGTGACGGGGGGGACGGGGGGGGGGGGGCTAGCAGCTAGCAGAAACACACACCTGGCGTTTACTCAGCCTACTTCCCCCCCCCCCCCCCATGGCATTCGCCACACACATACACACACAATTTTTATCAAAGAAATAATAATGCTGCAAAAAACATATATATATACATGTATATAAATCCCTATCTAGTTGCAGTTGAAAAACTTGCAATGGTTATATACAGGTGGTATGAAGCGAGCTAGTAGTGAATGGCCGTGGAACATGGAGGACATCTGCACCATTCATTTAGCTGGAAGGTGACAATTAGGGCTTCCAGTTGCTTGATTACAACTGGTTGTTAACATTCTCCGCCTGCCTTATTTCGGTCCCTCAAAAGCTCTCGAAGTGCTCAGAACAATGTGGGGCCTTGTTTTAATGAGTGCTTACAGGCCTCTTGTCCACGAACATCAACATTGTAACGAGTGTGTGTAAATTCTTCCCTTTCTCTTATCTATTAGCCAAGGTTGTTTGGTCCGAACTACCGTGCTACCACCAGGCACCAGCCCCTCTAGTCAGAGGCGTTCGGAGACACTGTGGGCCCTATCTTGCATCCGGCGCAATTTACTTAATCACTGGCGCATGTGTCGTTGCTAGTTTGCAACTGGCGCAGAGCATTCTTTTCCCTCCTGCGCCACGCGTCGGTAAATTAGGGCAGGATCTTGCGCCCCAAGGGGTGGTTCGGCGAAAGGAGGAGCCGTGTTCTGGCGCAAATGTTCCCTGGTGCTATTTTGCAGTTTCAGAAACCAATTGCGCCACAAACCAGGAAATACCTGGTTTAAAGTCATTGGCGCGTTGTTCAGATGCTATTTTAAGGGAATATGCATATTGTTGCTTGCACACCTCGTGCATACACTTTGCTTCTCTCAGCCCTAAAAAAATGTTTTGTTCGGTTCCGGTTTCCGACCGAACCTGTCAATTTATGTGCGACCCAAATTATTTTATGAGCTGCTGAAAAAAATAAATAAAAAAAAGTCCCACCTATCATTCGCTGCCTATCAAAATGAAAAAATAAAATAAATTCCCTACCTACCCATGACCTCAACTGACTGGAACCAAACTTTTTTTTAGGCCTCATCTACCTAGCCACACATTCTTGGTAAATATGTGGCTAGGTAGATGAGACAGCTGATGCAGCGGTAATAAATTGTACTTTTAAACCAATGCATCTGCAAACACCGTACAGCAAACACATATTTTCTTGACACAGACATCGTGTACATGCCCATAACTTTTAGGATTGATGAGTACTTGATTGTGAGAAAACATTGTTTTACCGCGAGTGAGTGTTAAAAAGAATGAATGAATGCCGGCGTGCGTGCATGTATGTCAGCGCTTGGCGCTTCTCACTTGCGTTTCAGACCGTTAAAATAGGGCCCTGTATCGGATATAATTAGTATCAAACCCGATTTTTATTCAATTTGTGACTAAATAGTATACAAAAGCACATTTTCCCAAGGACACATGATGTCATCAACCTCCACCCCGAAACCCGTCCTCTTTCCTCCTTGACAGAAGGACAAAGGATCGGTCATGTGATGCGAGACTTGACAGTAATGTAGGAAATGATGGCAGCGTCTTCTGTTTGGAATGCAGCCGAGCCAGTGTTTCAGGTTCCCTACCTCTCTTGTTGCATGAATGAAGAAGAGGAGTAGGCCTTGGCAAAGAAAACAAAACAAACAATGCTTCTTGCTGTTCATGAAAATGGAGTGGGAACGGAAGGAAATAAAAAAGGAGAAAACTAGATTGTGCCAATTTAAGCACAGTCAATAACAGATTTAGGGCTGGTAAATGCAACTCCCTTAGCCCGGCGGAAGGGATGGATGAACGAGCAAACGGTTTAATAGTGAACTGCTGATGGCGATGAGCTATGATGAGGCATTGTTTCTCACAGGAAATTGGGCCTCCCTCATTCAGTCCGACGCAGCCAATAAGTGTACATAACAAGAAAGACAAATGGCAGCCTATCAAGCCTACCCATGCAACGGAATGGATTTGCGACAGCGTCGGAATCGGTGCAATCAACCTATTAGTCCCGTTATTAATTGTAACATTCCCTTATCACTTAAAGTGAAGCATTTAAGCTATGCATCCCGCCATGCCTTCCAAACACATAATGTTGTCTTTCACGTCGTCCTCTCTCCCTGCTCCCTGGGGATTCTTGCGGCCTTCCATTTTATCTCTCTATACGACTCGGGTCGCCTATCCCGCTCGACTCTGGCTTTTTTTTTTTACTCAAAAACGTATTCAAGAGCATCCTGCAAGGGGAATCGCTTGCGGTGGCCTCGTCAGGGATATCACACAAGCATCCTCCACTCTCTAAGTACCCCGGCACAGCACAGCGCTAAGAGGGTGGCCGCTGCCATTCGCGTCCTGATGGATTAAGCCACATCTGCTTATGTGGTGAGACTCGTGACAGTACAGTTTATAACCTGACTGTGATCCTGAACAGAGAGCACGCTGTACGATAGAAACTCTGCGCACCGTGTCGTCTGCATATGTCAACACAATCAAGCCACGCGTCGCTCTCGGCATACGTACCGTGATGTAAGGGAGGAAGATATTACATGTATTTATCAAAGCGATTGCATCATTGTTGCACTTTGTTTATTGGGAATGTGGTATTTAAAACCTGCACATAAGCCAATTACCAACCCATTAGGAGAAGCTAGGGCGCATTTATTATGTTTTGTTCAATATATAATGGAACTGAACCATAGCAATCTGATCTCTCCTTGCTGCACTTGATGTATGAACTCTGTAAAAAATGCATATATGTCATATAATATATATATATATATATAGATATATAATATATTATATATGCATCATCAAATAGTAGCTAAGATTGCCTTGCTCACAGTTTCCCCAAAAGGAGCCATGCATCAAACCAACACCGTCTCCTTAATAAACGACTGGCTCCTTCTCATTCTATCACACCAACCGTTACATAATTTGACACATAAAGCCAGAGTAACAACCAAAGAAAAACACAAAAACAACACATTTCTGAGCCAGATAATATTAATAATGTTATTTTCACACAGCGAGATGACAGGTTGCAAGACATCACAGAGATGGAACTAGAAAGGAAGACTCTCTCATGGTCTGGCAGCAACGCTGAACACCGACATGGCGTGGCAGCCCCCTTTTTTCTTTTTTCGTAGACGCCCTTTCCCAAGGAACACTGCAGCATAATTAAACCATGTGTGATGCGTTCGAGAGCTGGCATTAAAGCAGGCACAGGAATCGTTTAATGAGATGGCAATCGATCTGTAAGGAAGACGACCCGCGCTCTCAGACAACTCCACATGTCCTGTCGAGTATCAAGCGCTATTCTTGTCTTCGGCTGGGCAGCGATGAAGATGTACACGTATAATGTGCTGGGTCTAACTGTGGCGAAGACTATGATTCCAGAGGGAGACGGGACGGCACGATTCGAAGCACACCATTTATTCGAATGCCTTTCTGCAATGCATTACTTGAGCTAGGTCACCCATATGGAAGTCGACCCCAAAGTGCACTTCCCTGTCAGGGATCATAATGTGCTGTACTTTCAGCGGCAGCATCACTACCATCATCACCACCCGACCAATACCTCTTCAAACGGAACAAGGGAAATAGATCTGCCCTCGACTTCAAAGGGTCAAGAAATGTATGGAGGAAAGGTTATCTGGTGTTCCCAGGTCAGAGTCTGCACCTGGTTTGGAAGGCATTTCAAGCTACACTGAAGTAGTGGGAACAATATAACCACATTGGCGTGCACTGCAAACCCAATACAAGTTTGGGGGATTAGAAGAGGTGAACTGCAGTCAGTTCAACTAAGCCTTTTAGAACAGAGGTCTTAGATTGACACATGTCCCTTGAGCTGATACATATCGACTGTTTTCCTTTTCCGTTGTAGCCACCCATCTGGTATGTCTCGAGGTGGGAAATTATGGAGAAGTTCCTCCTGGCCGCAATTCTTTCAATACAGGAAGGGGGATCGTCGGAGGGACTCACACAGCTTTCATCAGTTCTTCTGTTTACAAATCTCACCTTTTGGATGAATTTCAAAATATGACCCCAAAAAAAAGTCAGAGAAAAGAAAGATGACAGTAATTGTGTTTAGGGGGGCTTTCTAAGATGCCACAGGTGGTGTTTACTTTCGGCGGTACCTGCCTGTACCAGTGGGACGACATGCCTGCTGTCAATACGCAGGTCTTCCAGCAAGCTGGAAGTCTGCCCTGAAGCTGTCATTTACTCCTTGCTTGTTTCTCTGCTTTAATTAAAATCTGGTCTGAATCCAAGTTTAATATCGGTTTTGGGAAGGGAAAAAGGCCTACTCAACCAGCGCAAAATAACCCTCATGTACCGATACCAGATTCCTCCTACTAATGGAACAAGCCCCACTCCGATACCATTGGAAACATCACACATCATAAGTCATTTAAGTCTGGCAGGCTCTAGCATACCGGGTGAACTAGCTTGCTGAGAATAGGGGTATACCGATGAGAAGGATAAAGTGCTGCTCTGCAGGCTATCTTTTATGTCTGGGGGTGATGAATTGAATTAAAATGAGCATTAAAAAACGTAAACAAGGCCATTAATGTGCAATCAGGCTCTAAGGCTGTGCTAAAATCTTTCGGTTAATGCGACCGAGATACTCGATCACAAGGTGAAGAGAGTGGAGAAACACACAAAAAAATAAGGAATTGATTGCGTATGCCCTTTTAGCTAATTTGCATATAACTCAAGTGGTAATCTTCCTGCAAACACACATGCTTTAAACATTTGGAATACTTGTTGAATTACTGAATTAATTAAGGGAAAAAAGAGTCAACCTCTCTGGTCTACACAGGATACCCAAAATGCAGAATATGAACAATGGTTTACTTGAGTTCATTTATGTGAATCCCCCAATTTCTAACATATATGTGTTTTCAGGAATCTTTTTTTCGCTTTATGTAAATTAGGATGTGATAAGCCAGTAATTTTATCCCTCCTGATTTAGGGAAACACTCTCACGGTTCTCCTATCTATTATTGACTTACTTATCATGTATTATCAGATACAACGAAAAACCACCCTCCCGACCCTCCATACCCACTACCACACGCACGCACAAGTACGCACACACACATAAACACGCACATAAGCACGCATGCCCGCATACAGACACACACAAACACACATACACACGCACACGCACGCACACGCACACACACACACACACACACACACACACACACACACACACACACACACACACACACACACACACACCATTGACACCTAGCACCTTCAATAGAAATCAACAGTGTAGCAGCCCAGCCGCGGCAAGGGATTAACTGACGAAAGCCATGCTGACAGAAACTTTCTTCTTTCTTCCCAAAAAAGGTCATTGGTCCCATTCTAGACATGGACAGAAAGAGTCACGTAGCACATCCCTATGTAGTCTGGGGACGGGGGGCGGACGCACAGGGAATATTAATACAATACAAATGACGTAACAGTTAGCCAAGTGGATGAAGGGAACCAGGGGTTTCACTGGGCTGACTCGACTCAGGCGTTGACAGAATTTTTTTAAATAAAGACACAAACTGTAGTGGGAACAAAATAGAGTGTTGAAAAAAAGGTAGCGAGGAGTGCCACCATTGGCTACTTCTCGCACCGATGAGCAACAGAAAACACAGCCCTCCTGGTTGACTGGTTGGCTGGCTTAAGAGTTGGTATTATCTTTTTGTTTTTCGGATCAGATGCACTGGTGCGTCAGGGACTAAGATGTTAGGGCTGACTTGGAGCTTAATGTTTGCACTCATATTTTATCTCCAGGAGCTGTATAGCAAGTGGAAGAATACACCAAGGAGTATCTCCCAAGCAAAGAAAAAACGCGGACCATAATGAAAAATTGCACCTTGCTCGCCTGCATGGGAAAAAAAGGAAAATGTGTCACTTCTTTTGCAGTGAGAGTAAAGAACGTCGCCCCTTGGGGGGGAAATTACATGCCATTGATATAGTGAGGTGGGAAGAGAACAGAAATGGAAACGGCTGTTTTTGTTACCACTATGCATTTCTGTTGAGTCACATGGCTGCTCTTGGGAACAGGCGAGGGGGAGGGCAGAGAGAGAGGCAACTGGTGGGGGGGGGGGGGAGAGGGCGGAGGAGGGGGCAGTCAAGAATGGAATACCTGACCTCAGAGCCCAGAGACACTGTGAGATAGTCTGCCATGTTATCTCAGAGCCATGCCACAGTAGGGGGCTTTGTCTCAGATAGGCCAAAAGAGGCCTTGTGTGGGTAATGGAACTAAAAACAACAGGTTAAAATTAGCCCCATCGCTGCTAAAAGCATGGAGCCGATAAGTACATGTGAGGCATGGAAACCGCACGCCTAAGGCAAACTTGAGATATGAGGGGAATACACACAAAAGTGGTCTCCTCCCAAGAAGATCATGGAAAGATTAGGGGAAGTTCACCACGGTTTCAAAGAATCCTGAATAGGGTCATAAATCTCAGCTGAAAGCCTAATCTATAAAAGTTAGGCCTATGTTAGGCTCGGTGACTATGCCTTCCAGCGAAAAAAACAGAAATCCCACCGGGTGTTAATTTCTGTTGTGGAAACGACTGTTGGGTAAAATGTAATTAAATGAAAATATGAAAGAAATCCACCTGTCAGACTGTGACAACTTTTTTGTCGCTCCTCTGTTTTGCTTCCAGACTTTGTCAATCCATGCTTGGTGTAGAACCCTGAATGACACTAGACATCACATCCCTTTACAATCACATGTTTGATTATCTTCTAAAATAGAGCCACGTCAATCACCCACTCACAGCACTAGAGTGTGGTGTGAGATGACGTTATTATCAGACAGCCGCTGGCAACACGGTGGAAACATTCATTATATGAGGGAAACTGGTTTCCCGCAGATCATTTGTTAGTTAAGGTGGTGGGGGTTGCTGTCTGAAGGGGGGGGGGGGGGGGGGGGGGACTAGCATCACTACAGGCTATCCTCCGTTGTTTTAAAAAGAAAAGAACAATTCAATTCAATTTTACAGGTGGACCATTTATGATTATTTTCATGCAGGCTGTCAGGCCGTTAGTCGGTCTTGATCTATACACAGAGAGCGAATGAAGGTTAGATTATTTTATATTTCTTTTGTATAATATTTACAATTTAAAAAATGAAATCAAATAAAAACAATAAAAAAGAGACGCATTTGGTCGACGTAGTTAAGGCGACAGGAGCGTTGCTGAGGCGGCCGCCTAAGCTGTACAGTGCTGTCGGAAACCCTGGAAAGACACACCCCACATTTGAATAGGCTGGTGTAAAATGGTGTACTGCTTTGGGCATTTAAACATGTTGCTATCTTATAAGCATATAAGCCCTGTGGCTAAGGAAGAATTGCATTTGTCCTGCGAAATGAGTACGACTAAGGATTAAGGCAGTTGCTGTTCTTCTATAAGCTGCGTAATCATTGTTCAATGCGATCCAGGCACTGTGGTCCTCAAACCCTTGCTCTATCCACCGGGAGCTCACTGTGTTCAATTCAAGCGCAACATCAACCAGATATAGTGTCATGTTATGCTATAACATATGAGGGGCTGGTAATTATCGTGTGGTAAGTATAGAGGAGAGCGAGAGGCTCTGTGATCGGTCCAGGCGCACCACCAGGATGAAGTTACCGAGGGGGGCTTATACGATTTTTGTGAGGGGGTCCTTTCTATTCCTAAAATAAAATACATTGATTTAACCAAGGCTAAATAAAAACAGCATTTGCTGATGTTTCAAACCCAAGGCATACATTAAATCATCAGAGAGCGCTCACATAAAAACAACAGTAATGAATGTATGAACGCCCTGAAAAGAGTGTATCTGGCCAACAACAGCCTAACGCTAAGCGATTGTCACAGATCGTTTTGCTGCTTTCATTGTTGATCTTTCCATAGATACATAAAGCTCAAACAGAGGGGGTAAGAAATACAACTGAGGGGTCTAAACCCCCCATAAGAGCTCTGATGGCTCCGGGCCCGGATCGTTATGCGAGCGTTGCAACCATTTTCCTCAGCCACTCAGGATCTCGGGCGATATTATGAAATTGAGTGCTTCACTAAACAACCCGCAATCTTACCCAGCACAGAAAGCCTTGAAACACCATCTTGTTCGGGGCTCAACACACCTCATAGCCCATCAAACCCCAGCAACATAACTGGTGGCCAATGGCACCACTGATTCGCCCATCTGAATGTGTCTGCCTAGCATCTTTTTCATTTTTTCATCGTTGACCCCCCCATCCCCCCAGGCCAGTTTTACAGTCAGCCCACCACCATGTGTCAGGCTTATACATCAGACAGAGCGGACGAAAGATAGAAAAAAAGTAATAAAAAAAGTAAATAAATTGAAACAGAAAATGCCGTGCGTACGCTCGGCTGGGCACCAGAGGGTTCCGGAATGTTCTGAAATCCCGGCGAAGTGGAATGGAATGTCTTGAGCTGGAGCCCTCAGCAGGGGGGCGGGGCCGCCACCGCCGCCAGAGGTCTTGACGTCTGCTCCAGTTTGAGTCAGGTGTTGTGATTTGCACTGCCAATCTGGGGCTCTGTTGATCACGGAGGGTCTCACGCTGTGCGCTAATGACTGACGAAGAGCCGCTCTGACAGGGCCTCTCTGTTAAAAGGGCAGCGCGGCAAAACGATTCAGGCGCCATCTCTCGCCGCGTACGCCCCATGTCGAGCGACGTGAAATTGAAAAACACGCGCAAAAATGGGCACACCCTCGGAGGGCTGTTTTCACCTGCTCTCTATTATAAAGCTATTTCCAAGCAGCCCCCTTGCAACAAAGCTCTTACGTGGACATGTAATGAAAAAAGAGCGCAGAACACAGAAAACGAACAGCACTGTGATTATAAGGGTTGAGCCAAGCCACACGGGAACCAAGTTGTTGTTGGAACAGCCTGCATATAAACACATGCTCACCATGGGGAATTGTGCCACCGCTGGTCCTCAGACCGGAGTTAGAGCCTATTAAAAAGATCTCCTGGGGTCGCGTCTATTTATTCTTTAGGAATCGAACCGATGTTGGTGCTTCTATAGAGTCCTCTCCAGCCTATTCCATCTGCATGGCAAGGCAAGCATTTGTTGGCGTGCTCCAGGCCCCGTGGCCTTCAAAGTCCTTCACTTTTAAAAGACAGAGTTTAACACCAGAGTCCCTGCTTTCAATAAATTGAGTCAGTAAATGGTTATTTACATCATCAGTCACGTCAGCCTCTCCGCTAAAGGTTGGGCGAGAGACGGAGACCGAGAGGGCAGAGCGTGCAACCACTCGATAACCTTATGGAGTGATGACAGTAAGGCAGTCGCAGGAGCTGTCACAATGTTGTCATGTTCACGAAGAATTGGTATTCTTTACTCTGCCCTCCAGCCCCCCCGCCCCTCACCTCCCTCTCTCTCTCTCTCTCTCTCTCTCTCTCTCTCCCTCTCTCTCTCTCTCTCTCTCTCTCTCTCTCTCTCTCTCTCTCTCTCTCTCTCTCTCTCTCTCTCTCTCTCTCTCCCTCTCTCTCTCTCTCTCTCTCTCTCTCTCTCTCTCTCTCTCTCTCTCTCTCTCTCTCTCTCCCTCTCTCTCTCTCTCTCTCTCTCTCTCTCTCTCTCTCTCTCTCTCTCTCTCTCTCTCTCTCTCTCTCTCTCTCTCTCTCTCCCATGGCTGCCTTTAACTGTCTGGTCAATGATTTCGGTTTTATGCAGCACACAAAAAAAACCAATATTGAACCAAGAAATAGAATGAAAGAGAGACAGACAAGAAAAGAGGCAGAGGAAAAATGTAGGTACAGCTAAGAGGATGATGAAGCAGATAGAGGCAGTGAGATAAAGTATGTGACATCGAGAGATAAGGGGGATAGCAAAGGAATGAGAGCCATGTTGTCCCTGTGCCAAGAATCGCGGAAATTACAACAAGAAGAAAACACTTTCAACAAAGTTTTGTTACTTTCTTTCTGAATCATGCATTTCACACAAATCCTGAAAAGGTAAACAGCAGAAAAGTTTCAGATTCATGTATTTTCCCCTATGAAGAAAATAAACACACACACACATAAAGAATCACCCACACACAATATATGTATGATGTTGCAGAATAATGCAGAATAAGTATTGAATCTGGGACAATAGGCAAGAAATAAGGGGAACAAACTACGCCCACAGCTGCAGAGAGTTGACACAGTGAAAAGCAAGCCTGTGGCAGGAAACACAACAATGAGACGGACACACAAACACAAACAAACGCACGCACACACATACGACCACTTGCTTCCAACCTGCTCCATTCTTAAAGAGAGTCCAACAAACGCGGTGGCTCAGAATGTCTTGACTGACTAGAAATCAATTGTGCCACCGTAGTGGGAAAACTTTAATGTGATGTGTGGGCGTGACGGAGAGATTATACGAACTGAAGACAGCAGTGCTTTTCTCCTCCACAGGTTAGCCATTTCCCTTTCAAATGCCCGCCAGGCATCTCCCTTCTGTCTAACAATTCTTGAGAATTTACTAATTA
The DNA here is from genome assembly GCF_902167405.1 of Gadus morhua. Lineage (NCBI taxonomy): Eukaryota > Metazoa > Chordata > Actinopteri > Gadiformes > Gadidae > Gadus > Gadus morhua. Next base: position 21,817,925 of record NC_044054.1, on the reverse strand, counting down.
AAAAGGTGAGGCCAGCACTGTGAAGGAAATCTTTTTTTATTTTTTATTTTTAATTATGGATAATTGTGTTCGGGCGGCACTGTTGATTCACAAATAAACCATTTGTTAATATTGACAGCCCACTCCGAACAACATACTGTGTGTCCCCTAAGGAGATCTAGGTGATATAGTGTTGTTAATCGCGGTATCAGACTAGATATTGTCTGGCATTTGAGTCAGCGTTATATTGCAATATAGCTCACATATTGTCTTAGAGGGCTGAATAACAGTGCAGTGCTACAATCCTCTTATTGGACTGTTCCTTCTGGGACAATGAACCAAAGCACTACTAAAGAATGCTCCCATTTAAGTATAGTCAATAGTTCCTTTTTAAAATCCATTTACATATTTGGTCAAATGTTTCGACCTGCTGCTAATACATTTGTTCAGCGTTCATACATGCCCCCATTCTGTTTTATCCCTTTTAATTGTGTTGACCCTTTTGAGCCGATGCGTTGGTTTGGTGCATCACGTCATTCCTGTTGGGGTTTGGGAGGAAAGGTTGTAGTAGTAGTGGATCCCAGATTGCTTTAGCCATGAGGCAGTGAGGGCACACTTATGAATCCAATACTAGAATCCAAAATTGGATATGGTTCCAGCTCAGTGATCTTTTTTTTTTTTCGTCATCCTTTTCCCCTGAGCCTCAATGGAGCTCCTGTGTTCCACACACCCCAGTTTGATGTGACCGCACTCGACCTCTCTCCTTCCTCCTTCCCTCTCCTCCCCCCATCTCTACCCTGCTCTCCTCCCTTCCCCCAAGCTCTCTGTCTATCCTCTCTCTTCCGTCTTCTCTCCTTCTCCTCTTTTCCACCACTGACCTCTCCTTCCCCTTGTCAACCCCCTGTCCGATGCTCTCCTCTTTCCCCCAGCCCACTCTATGTATCTTCAATGTTCTCTCCTTCTGGTTCTCCTCTCCCTTCTCCTATTCTCTTCATTGCTTTGCTCCCCTCTCCTACAGCCTTCCCAATCTGCTCTCTATCTTCTTACCTTCTCTTCCCCTACGCTGTCGTCTCCTCCCCCTACAGTAGATATCCTTTGCTCTCGTCCCACCCCCAGCCCTATCTAAGTATCCTCTATCTGCTCTCCTTCTTTCTAGTCTCCTTTCCCCTCTGCACCACCTCGCCCCTCTCCTCCCCCCCTCTAGCTGTCCTCTATATTCTTCCCTCTCTTTCTCCTCTCATCTTCTCCACCTCTCCTCCACATCCCTCCCCCCCCCCTTCTCTCCTTTGCTCTCCTCTCCCTCTCCCCAGCCCTCTCTCTCTCTCTCTCTCTCTCTCTCTTTCCTCTATTTTCAGTCTTCTCTCCTTCTCCTTCTCTCATCTCCTCTCCCCTCTTTCGACAGCACTTTAAAGCTGGCAGTCTGTGGCTCCCTGCTTTGAAATGAATGAAAGTTTTAGAGAAAACTAATCAAGATTCTGTGAGCATGTCAGGTTAAGACCACAGTCCAAAGCTCTGTAGACACCAAAGACTGCCTCCACAGTGGGGGAGACCCAGGGCATGTGTGTGGGTTTGTGTGTGTGGGGGGGGATGTGTGTTGTGTGTGTGTCTGCCTTTGTTGGACATGTGTGTGTGTCTGTGTGTGTGTTTGTGTGCGAATCTGAATTTGTGTTGCGTGCTTGTATATTTGTCTTGTGTGTGGATGTATGTTATGTGCGTGTTTGTTTGTGGGAGATGAGTGTGTTTGTATGTGTGTGTGCATGTGTGTGTGTGTGCGCGCATGGATATGTGTTTGTTGCTTGTGTGTGTGTGTGTGTGTGTGTGTGTGTGTGTGTGTGTGTGTGTGTGTGTGTGTGTGTGTGTGTGTATGTGTATCAGGGATGGAAATTAACACCCGCCACACGCCATTTGCGGGTGGATTTGTATGGTGGCGGGTGAATTGTGTCACTTCACCCGCCACTGTGGCGGGTAATACTTTCCAGTCAGGTCCGATCAAATATGCATATCTAATACATTCGTTATACGGCGCTGCACAGTTCCACAACCATTACTGTCAACATCCGGGCCCCTTCTTCCTCTACGCCTCTTTTGCTGAACTGCGACTGTCAATATCCGGGATAATATCGGTAACAGGGCTCTCAAGTCTCACGCGTTCGGCGTGAGACACACGCAATTCAACCCTCAGTTCTGTTCGCTTCGCATTGGTGGAAGTGAGTAGGGGGAGTGGTTAAGTAGAGCCTTCAGATTGGACGGTTTGACCTACTCAGTTACCGTCGTGTTTTGTATTTATTATTTTACCATTATTGTTTAGGGACAAACATTAACAAATTTCTCCTACAGGGGATTGATAAAATTCTATCTATTGAACAGAAAGAAACACTTGGTCATACTTTACACACTTTACCACAGCATTGGCCTACTGAATGCCACAGATATATTTTCAGCATTGGACTGAATGCCACACATATTTTCTTCTGAATATTAGTGTTAAGGGCATATAATGCTTACTATCATACGTTAGTTACCATGTCTGTGTGGACACATTTGTATGCAGTCACATGTAAATACAAAAAAACAAATGTTCCTATTGACTTATGATGGTGTAGCCATGCATGTTGTTTTATTATTAATATGTCAATTAGTTTTTTAATGAAAATACTTTGTATAGATGAATTATCCCCAAACTTGTCATCGTAACACCAACTGATGTGTATGAAAAACACTTTTCTTATCTATTGTTACTATTATATTGTTTAAAATGTACGCATATATTAAAAAATATATAGCGTATAAAAAGTGGCTGGTAAAAAAGATGAGTGGCTGGTAGATTTTTAAATCTACCTGCCACAGTGGCTGGTGGGCAAAAAAGTTAATTTCCATCTCTGATGTGTATGTGTGCTGGCTAAATGTGTGTGTGTGTGTGTGGGTGGATGGGGAGTGGGGGAATCGTGAAGCAACGAGTGCTGCAGAAAAGCAGAACATGTAAAAATGTTCATTGTGTACTGCCAGCAGCTTCTGAGGCCAAAGCAAGAAGTTGAAGCCTGGGTCGCGCAGGGTATCAGGGTGGAGAATTAGAGAAAGGGAAACAGCTCAACATTGATGGCCGAAGTTTAAAAATGAATTAATAAATAAATATACACGCTAACCTCAAATCGTCGGTTTATATTGAATAAAAGCGAGGAGGGCAGAGAGAGGGGAGAAAAAGTATTGCTTCTTTTTATTTCCCAAGGACAAATTGAAGGCAGTGTCTTTGTGCTGCAGTTGCTATTCTTTTATAGCATCAGTAGCAAAAAACAACATTTACCTTCACTTCTGCTTGGTTAAGTGGTCTTAAAGGCCTAGTGACCCCACAATCTTTTTCCGGGGGCTTTTAAACATGGTTTTATGCCTGGATGGTGCAGGTTGAGTTGCGGGGGGTTAAGTTGTGTTGGAGGGGGGTTTATGGTCGGCTCACACGAGCAACACCACACGCTGTACATAAACAACAGGTCTAAACTGAATTGGACTTGAAGCACTCATCCCTGAGTAGATCTCAACCGCAGATCTTTGATCCAGTTGTATTTAGTTTCCAATTATATTTTTACCTGTGACCTCCTAGATTATACATGCATGATTATAACGCCGCAGTGTGGCGCATTTCATGGACAACCTCGCTAATTATAACGTTGATGCACAATGCCGGTCACTCTCATAAACAACAATGGTACTTTCTTTTAAAAGTATCACATTGGCGTTGGGCATAACCAGGGGGATTACATGTCCTCCGTCTTACTAGAACTCGTTTTTTCTATATCACTTTAAAATCTCAAAGTTTAGGAGATTTCCAAGCTGAAGTAAGCAGTTACACTTTAACTGATGGCTACTGCAAATCTGTGATTGTGATGAGTCATGCCGGGGGAATTCCCCTTGTTATGTCTGCTATGTTGTGTTGCCAAGGCCTATTTCGTATCCAAGTACAGTGTTTCCTGATTGTGGTACATCAACAAACCATTCAAAAGCCATAATTTTATCAATTTACCTTGGGAATAACAAAATATATTTTTGGAGGAATTTAGAGGAAAGGCTGTACGGCAGGTTTTGTGACTCACCAAATCCTGTCTGGTGAGGCAATGGGTGAATCCAAAAATGTAACAGACACACTCCCTTACCAAGCCCTCCTCCTTTAAATGTTTATTCTGCTTTCATCCCTCGCCCGGGGAACAAGCAGGCGCAGTGTTCATACAGCTTAACCACCCATCCTACGGTACTGGCCCTCTCCATCCATCACCCCCCTCCATCAGGTACATTTATCGCTCCGCCTCGCGTTGTTGAGAAACCCAGCAGAGTGATAGCATAATTCTCTCTCTCTCTCTCTCTCTCTCTCTCTCTCTCTCTCTCTCTCTCTCTCTCTCTCGCATAACAACGATAGGAGATACATTGCAGCGTGTGCCGTTCTGTCTTCATTATGACGTACATTCTGCCATATATTTCATTGTTTAGGATTTATTTGTTTCGATTCATCTTAGGAGGTTCTTTATATATATTCTTATTTTCGGCAGGGAAAAATATTTGACTTGATGTTTTTCTGGGCCCCATCATGCACCACGTCATGTATGTTCGCCGGATTGTTTTTGTGTTTTGATTGGGCTGAACTAGACACAGGTTGAAATGACAGTGTAATTAGGAGTTATAAATTCAGCATGTGACACGCTCTACACACACATTGCCTAAGCAATTAAATACATCTACCTGATATATCTTGACAACAGCAGATGATACCAGATGATCAATACCTAATTCATCTCAAGTTGTTCATCAATACAATTCAACATTTAAATGGAATACAAAAAAGGTAGCATTCAACATAGTGGATCATCTCTTTTGCTTTGTTACATTTAGTTTCTAATCCCCTGCCTGCATGGCTCTAGTTGAAGTGCACTGAAGTGGCCAAACAATTTCAAATCAAATCGGTTCTGCAGCTAGAATATATGTTTTGAATCAAAACTTCATTGTGTTGCTACTCCAACAACTCAACAGCAGAACCCCGGTTGGTTGGGCTTCCCAATGTAGATGCCGCCTTCTACATTGGTTGTGTGCGTGCTCTCACTTAAATGTGTGTGTGTGTGTGTGCTTGTGTTTGTGTGTGTGAGCTTGAATGTTTGTGTGTGTCAAGTTGAACGCGTGTGATTACGTGTTTTTGTAAGCAAGTATTTTAGTTTGAATGTGTGTTCACATGCCTATTTGTGTGTGTGTGTGTGTGTGTGTGTGTGTGTGTGTGTGTTTGTTTGTGGGTATATATGTGTTGGTCCATGCATGCCTGCTTGTGTGTTTGAGTGTGTGTGTGGGTTGGGTGGGGCGGAGAGGGACGGCGGGGGGGCAACGGGAGAGAATGACAGATGAATGAACGCCTCGTGGGAGCAATTAGGAGTAACAAATTAAAGGGTAAAAAAGTAAGGCGATTTTATCCCAACCCGCTTTATTTTTAGGTCGACATATTTACGGCCGTGTGTCAGCCCCGCCACATGCGTTTGTTGTGTTTGCGAGCAAGAGGCTGAGGCGGCACGCGCACTCTGCATTCCTTTGAGTGTATTACAACTCGCCTTCGCACTGCCCCTACAAACAGACATTCCCAGGCCATGCCTTAAGCGATTCCTTACGCATACTATGTAATGGAATCCCTCACGGCCGCCCGAGGGGGGGTTCAGGGGGGTTGGGTCTGATTTGGGGAGGGTGGGGGGGTGTATATCTGCGGACTGATGGACGGGCTGTTTTTCTCACTGCGCAACACTAAGGGTGATTGGGTCGTGGTGATGCACGTTACGGGAGACCAATTACTAATAACAAGCAAGAGAGTTCCATCCTTTGTGTGTTCTTGTCTTCTTCGATAGCGCTGCTGTATTCTGCCATCCTGGGAGCCAAACTGAGGGGTTTTTTTAAGTATTTTGCAGCACCTCCTAATTGTTTTTCCCCGCGCCTCATGGTGTTATTTTCTGACAGTGGCATGAAGAAGAAATATATTCAGCAGTACTTCAAAGTCACCATTTATGGGATTTTATGGGGATGGTTGACATAGCTGAATATTGCATCTGGCATATTTATATGGCACATTCAGGAGGATAGAAATACAGCATTGCTCCCATGACCTCCCTCCACTGAGGTTAGCCCAACAGGTCAAACACTTGAGTCTCAAATATCCTTTTGACTCAAGTCCATATGTCTTTGGTTTTCACTGTCGACTGTGCATCTGTTTTACTGTGACGGCTCAAAGGCATTCAAACAACGGCAGGCAATTGGTCAGCGTCCTGCACAGAGGCTTCCATAAACCTTTGATTTACAGACTCTCTCATAGTTGGGGAATGAACACTAAGTTGTATGGTCTGTGTCAGTGGCCCAGGCAGTTATAACCGGCCCATTTAAAGAAATGCTGCGATCATCAAAATCAACGACTGTCCAGAATGAGCTTCACATAGGCGCACACTAAAGACTCGTTCAACTCCTTTGAGATTTGCTTTTCTTTCAAAAGATTACAAAGAAAGGTACAATAATGACAGGAACGATAGAGGGAAATATCTATTGATAAGCATTTTTCTCTCGTCCCCCGATATATATCGTCATATCACGCAGACCTAGCGGGAAGGGTTTTCTGGCCAGCAGAGAAATTGAGTGCTTTAGGAAATTCAATGCTAATCCTCAAGACTTGTAATGCTGTCTGTACATGCAGCAGCATCGCCATTCTACTTCTCTCTTCTCTCCTTTTCTCTCCGGCTCCTCTCCGTTAATTTGAACCTATGGAGAGCTCTCGGCAGCCAGGGTTTGGCTGCTGAAGTGTGTCTTCCCAGGACCTCCTTCAGCTAAGTGAGCGGTACAGCCACCACAAGTAACCTCTCCGAGCGCCGCACAGCCTTCCGGCTCAGTGACATCTGAGGCTGCAATTAGCGTCACTGCCGGCCCGGCCTGCTGGGATCTAGGGAGAGTCCTTGAAGCGATGTGCTTGGGTGTGTGTGTGTGGGGGAAGGTTTTCCTTCACACAACACACGGGGTACGGAGACCGTTTTATATTACCAACTTCTTTACTGGTGGTGGTTGGGGGAGAGGTCGGGGATAGGGGGTGGGGGGAGATGGGAGGGGATGGTGGTGGAGATAGGATAGGGAGAGGGTTTGACTCACTAGGCTGGGGAGGGGAGTGGTGGTTGGGGCCTGGGGGTAGGGCGTAGGGGGTAGAGGTTGGGACTAGGGGCTAGTGGTAGGGGTTAGGGGGTAGAGGTTGGGACTATTTTTAGTGCCTGAACTGCTATATGTGAAATATATGTTATCTATATACAGGTGCTGGTCAAATTATTAGAATATCATGAAAAAGTTGATTTATTTCAGTAATTATATTCAGAACGTGAAACTTACGTATTATATCAATTCATTACACACAGAGTGATATATTTGAAATGTTTATTTCTTTTAATTTGGATGATTAGTACTGACAATTACTGAAAATCCCAAATTCAGTATCTCAGAAAATTAGAATATTAGTTACGACTAGTACAAAAAATGATTTTTTAGAAATGTGGGCCAACTGAAAAGTATTAACATGGAAAGTTTCAGCATGTATGGCAATCAATACTTAGTTGCAGCTCCTTTTGCCTGAATTGCTGCAGCAATACGGCGTGGCATGGAGTCGACCAGTCTGTTGCACTCCTCAGGTGTTATGAGAGCCCAGGTTGCTTTAATAGTGGCCTTCAGCTCTTCAGCATTGTTGGGTCTGGCATCTCGCATCTTCCGCTTCACAATACCCCATAGGTTTTCTATGGGGTTAAGGTCAGGTGAGTTTGCAGGCCAATCAAGAAGAGGGATACCATGGTCCTTAAACCAGGTACTGGTAGATTTGGCACTGTGTGCAGGTGCCAAGTCATGTTGGAAAATGAAATCGTCACCTCCATAAAGTTGGTCCGCGGCAGGCAGCATAAAGTGTTCTAAAACTTCCTGGTAGACTGCTGCATTGACCCTGGACCTCAGGAAACACAGTGGACCAACAGCAGCAGATGACATGGCACCCCAGACCATTACTGACTGTGGAAATTTTACACTGGACTTCAGGCAACGTGGATTCTGTGCCTCTCCTGTCTTCCTCCAGACTCTGGGACCTTGATTTCCAAAGGAGATACAAAATTTACTTTCATCTGAAAACATAACTTTGGACCACTCAGCAGCAGTCCAGTCCTTTTTGTCTTGAGCCCAGGCGAGACGCTTTTGACGTTGTCTCTTATTCAAGAGTGGCTTTACACGAGGAATGCGACAGCTGAAGCCCATATCTTGCATACGTCGGTGTGTGGTGCTTCTTGAAGCACTGACTCCAGCTACAGTCCACTCTTTGTGGATCTCCCCCACATTTTTGAATCGGTTTTGTTTGACAATCCTCTCCAGGGCGCGTTTATCCCTCTTGCTTGTACACTCTTTTCTACCACATCTTTTTCTTCCCTTCGCCTCTCTATTAATGTGCTTGGACACAGAGCTCTGGGAACATCCAACCTCTTTGGCAATGACCTTTTGTGTCTTGCCCTCCTTCTTTAAAGTATCAATGGTCATCTTTTGGACAGTTGTCAAGTCAGCAGTCTTCCCCATGATTGTGTGTCATACAGAATCAAAACGAGAGACCATTTAAAGGCTTTTCCAGGTGTTTTGAGTTAGTTAGCTAAATAGAGTGTGGCACAAGGTGTCTTCAATATCTGACCTTTTCACCATATTCTAATTTTCTGAGATGTTGAATTTAGGGTTTTCATTGGTTGTCAGCTATAATCATCTTCTTTTTGGCAAAAAACACTTATAATGTATCAGTCTGTTTAGAATGAATGTATACATTCTACAGGTTTGACTTTCTAAATGGAATTAATGAAATAAATCAACTTTTTCATGATATTCTAATAATATGACCAGCACCTGTATATTTATATATAAAAAGAACTGGACGCATTAAGAGGCAAACCGTAGGAACTATATAGGGTGACCTATACGGGTATAAACTCGGGCTCCATATAAACTTTACAAAGCCAGATAAAATATTCACGAGAACACGTCTGCTGCATGTTACTATTACATTCATTGCAGTGCATTCTCTTGAGCTTATCGAGCAGAAGTTTCACTTGCTCCCTGTATGGTAGGAGGGCGACTACCTGTTATCTGCATAAATGATAGCCTGCTTGTAGCGCCGCACACACCATGCAAATTTAAACCTCCCTTATCAATCCTGCGAACCCCTTAGGCTTGAGTTATCCCTTCCCACACATACCACTGTTCCTACTACAACAAAACAAAGTATTCCTCTCTTGTTTTCATACATGTTTTAATTCATTCTGCGCTTGTCTGCTTATTGGCAACAGAATTATATTCATGCTACTAAAACTGTGTTTACGGTGTTTATTTATTTATTTCCTCCGTCTGTTAGTACTATGACACAGTGGGCTCCGGTTGTTTCCTCAGAAAATAGATTCGCAATTTTCTCACGCCTCAGGTCAATTCAATATGTTGTCCCATTTCTGCACTGAATGAATTGGGTCCATTAGTGGATGGGGGTGGTGGGGGGGGGGGGGCTTTACGGTGGGGGCCTCTACTCTTGATGACCATCAACTGGTGGAAAGAGAGCTAATAGGCAACAACTGACTTTTTTTGTTTCTTGCATTACCAAATGGTGAAAATAACACACTTACACATGCACTTACACACAGACACCCATATACAATACATCTATACACAAACACACACACACAAACACACAGTCACACACATACAATACAAACATCTGAAGACACATACACCGACACAAGACACATACACCTACACAATCACACACACACACACACACACGATACGTATACACACACTCACACACACTCAGATACACACACCCACATACATCTATACACACACATACACACACAGATGGACAAACACACACACACACGCAACACACACACACACACACACACACACACGCAACACACACACACACACAGTTATGCTGGTCTCTTTTCAGACACCCTCCATTGACTTGCTGCTAATTCAGTGCCCTAATTATCTTTGTGAAAACCTGGGCTCCATCGGGTAGCTGAGGGAAAAAGAAAAAACTCACTGCCACTTCGGGACCTCCTAAGGCCCGTGGTAAGAGTGCACGTGTACCAAAAGAAACCCCTACTGTAAAAACTAATTAGGATTCACAGAGCTTTGCTCAAGCTTCTGCCCGTGAACAATTGAGCCCATAAATCAGAATGCAGAGAGGTTGCGATGGCACATTTCAGCACCGCCTCCATACGTTCAGGCCTGCCTCCCTAAGGAGAGAGAGTACCCCCCGCCACACGTCCTCCCTACAACCTCACTTTTATTTCAATTATTTTTGTAAGTTCGACTTCATCCATTTTTTATTTTAACAAACATTAAATAAAGAAATATATGTGTATATACAGGGATATATATACATGTACTTTTTAAATGTAGAAATATATATACATATACACACACACACACACACACACACACACACACACACACACACACACACACACACACACACACACACACACACACACACACACACACACACACACACACACACAAACACACACACATCAATGAAGGCCAATGCAGTGTTCAACTTCTTTCCTCTTTGATGCTGTCACGCTTTCCTGGGCAGTCAAATGACTTCCCCCTGTGAACATCATAACTGTGAACCATCATAACTCGGTTTCGGTGAGAATATGTGTGTGTGTGTGTGTGTGTGTGTGTGTGTGTGTGTGTGTGTGTGTGTGTGTGTGTGTGTGTGTGTGTGTGTGTGTGTGTGTGTGTGTGTGTGTGTGTGTGTGCATGTCTCAGACTGTGTGTAGGTGTGAATGTGTGTGCGTGTGTGTGTGTGTGTGTGTGTGTGTGTGTGGGTGGGTGAGAGTGGGTATGCGTGTGTAAGTGTGGGAATACATGTGTTTTTTTTTGTGTGTGTGTATATTAGGGCTGTGCAATTAATCGAATTTCGATCGCGATATCGATTTTGGGGTCAAACGATCTCCAAACTCGTATAACGATTGAAACGAGTTGAAACGATTAATTTGACATTTTCCGTTTTACAGTAGGCCTAGAGAGTTTATGAAAGTTTATCAAAGAGACGCTCCTATAAGCTCCAAGCTCCTATAGCAGACTTTAACTAAGAGTTCTTTAAGGCAGAACTGCCAAGTACATCTTGTATATGTATTTCTGTTTAACAACAATATGATTTTTATTAGCCATGTGTTTGTTATGGCTTTGTGACTTTTAACTTTGCTATGGAGAAATGCTGGGACCGTTGTTCTCTAGACATTAAATATGGAATGTATTATTTCAGTCGAGTCATTCGTCAGTGCATTTGGCTGAATATATTGTATTCATGAAATGTTTTATAAAAATCTAATGTTAGATTCAGAATGTTGTGGCAGACAGTACACTTACACACGAAAAAGGTTTTATTTTGGATACTTACACGTGTTTCTATGTCATAATTGATTGTGTCAATAAATGCATGTTTTCAAACTCAAAAATAATCGTTTGAATAATCGTGATATCAATATTGACCAAAATAATCGTGATTATGATTTTTCCCATAATCGAGCAGCCCTAGTGTATATGTGTGTGTTTATGTGTGTGTGTGTGTGTGTGTGTGTGTGTGTGTGTGTGTGTGTGTGTGTGTGTGTGTGTGTGTGGGTGTGTGTGGGTGTTTGTGTGTGCGTGTGTGTGTGCGTGTGTGTGTGCGTGTGTGCGTGTGCGTGTGCGTGTGTGTGTGTGTGTGTGTGTGTGTGTGTGTGTGTGTGTGTGTGTGTGTGTGTGTGTGTGCGCGTGTGTGTGTGTATGTTTGCGGAAGATCGCTGATTCAACCATTACCTCATCTCAGTCACACTTTCCTTTTGCAACAGTCAATAACTGGGCGGGTGATGCGAGAAGGAAGTTACGATATATCAAAACTTAAAGTAAAGGTTAAACAGTGGCAGCCACAGCCCCTAGCGATAGCCTTTGAGAGGAAGACCTTCACCCCTCCCATCCACTCAGCATTAGACACAGAGCTCATGTTCTGGCTGACAACCACTAAACCCTGGGAAAATGGATTCCTTAGAGAGCGACAGAGAGAGACAGAGCGAGTGAGGGAGAGAGACAGAGAGAGATAAAGTGAGAGAGAAATACAAAGAGTGAGTAAGAGACATAGGCAAGAGAGACACACGCACGCACACACGCACGCACGCAGGCACTCAAGCAAAGACGCAGGGGGGCAGGCAGCCAGGCACGCACGCACACACACAAACACACACATACACACACAAACACAAATACACACACACACACATACTGGGCACTGGGCCGAGATAAAAATTGCTCTGGTTGGTGCTGTTTGTTCTACCAGCATTTAACTTGTAGCTGACCTGTATTTTTTTTTTCTCGCACTATTGTTAATAATTTACTACTCACAGTGTGTGTGAGTAGTGTCTTTTCTACTGCAGTTAAATTATCAGTCAAATCAGCTAGAAGGGCTGCTAGGTTACAAGAGTCAAATCAGCTAGAAGGGCTGCTAGGTTACAAGGGTGTGGTTGGAACTTTACCCTGTCCATGTGTTTCCTTTACAATGAACTGAACTACTGTGGGTCTACTGGATAGAAACACAATGACTATTACGATATAAGTAGTATATAAGGAGGGGAATACCAGAGACCAGTAAAATAAAAAATCTGGAAAGCCCCCGAAAAACACCTAGTTGGACTCTTATTACAGGCTATGTAAATTGAATTGATTTCAAGGTATACTCGCCATCTTTGGTTTTGTATTTTTCTATATTTACATTTTTAAACATTTTCCTGATTTATTCATAAATGTAGGGTCAGGATCCATATATACATACATATGGAGTGGCAGTTCTACCTGTTTCATCTTCATGAATTCCCAATAAGGAGAGTTAATATCAAGAAGAAGGAGGCATATGAGAGTATCAGCACATCGCTCACTGTATTGTTACGTTTATCCCTGAATGAGGGAAACAAAACAGAAAAATCGGGGGAGGCTTAATGGATCCACAAATCCACTCCCAGACGTGCCAAGTTTTTTATCCAGCCACGAGAGGGAACAGCAGCCCAAAAAAAACACACATGAGGTTTCCAGGACTGAAATATCTATTGTGTATTAGTATTGCAAGCAGAAGTGCTAACTATACAACAGCAGCGTGGTACCCCCTCCCCTGCCTGTCAGTCTCCTCCCGCACCCTTATTTCTACCTACTGGGTCTGTTTATTTGCTAGGTAGCTTCCTGACATTTGAAGCAACGACGGCTCACAGTGCCACTCCCTTGAAAGAAGAAAACCATTGAGGACAAATGTATGGTTACTTAGTAACATATTGTCCTGCTACTTTATGTTTAGTTAGTTGTTTGACATTTGAGACATTAGATTACCGGTAATGTTACCATGGAGCCAGCCACCTGCATAGCAAGGTGTTAAACAAATAATGACTACTAGGCTGACCAAAGTAGTCCTATAATGCCTTCAGCAACATAGGTGTTACACCATGTGTTACTGCAAACTAACAGCCATAGGCCTACAAAACAGAGCCCAACATATAATATAATCACTTACTCTTTTATGTTACTATACATTTATAGCAGAACCTAGTCGATACTTCAGCAGCACTTTAGGGACACCAATAAAAACCTTGGATCCTTGTACCAAAGATATAGGAGGTAGCTGTGTGGCAAATAAAACCAAATGAAGGACCCAGAGGAGTCGGCTGTACGGCCCTGCCTATCAGCCATATATCTACCTGGCTAGCTTCCCCTTGCATCGCACGCTGCTCATCCAACGTGTTAGAACTCTGCGGGGAAGGATTGAGGGGGGGGCTGCATGGTCTTTCTGCATCATAGATCAAACTGTGGAGCATTCCTGGTGGAAAGGTTCAGAATGCCCAGGGGGTAAAAGGGGGTTAAATGGGGGGCTTGAAAATATATCTCTGACCTTTTTAGGGGGGAGCAAGTGGGCAGCCAACAATCAGCTATGTAGGAAGGTTAAAGGTCAAGGTGGCACTGAACCACAGCACCCTTTGCACACAGATTGATGGTAGCATGCTGTAACCTAGACTGTCACCCATCCAGGTTGCAGGGTATGCAGCATTCACACTCACACACACCCAAACACACCCACACACACACACACACACACACACACACACACACACACACACACACACACACACACACACACACACACACACACACACACACACACACACACATTCCCTCCCTTGTCTATTCTACCATAGGTATTTTCCCTCCAGAAATGAAACTAGTTGCTCCTTAACTTGTCTGGGCAGATTACAGATAGGGTTGCAATTGCAAAGACACCATTCCCTGAGGTAAGGGAATTCCAAACGCATGTCAGACAACGCCTTCTCCTCAGCCTGCTTGTCTTCAATGAATGAATCCTGTCACCAAACCAGAGTAGAACTACTGGCTATTGTTGGCAGCTATTACCTATTATCATTGAATATATTAGCCACGGTTGTGACTTTTCCAAGCATGTAAAATAAATTGTCATTTTTGGTCAGGGAGGATAGAAGTAGCAAGCAAAGCAGGGGAATTAATTTTGGGGAGAGTTAAGTGTACCTGAGATTATTTGACGTAGGACTATAAACTGCTTTTACGACAGTGTAATCCAAGGCTCTGGCGTTCAATTTGAGTCGCTGGTAAGTTTTGTGTGCTTTCCCTTCAGTTTGGTCACACTTCAACAGACACACACACACACACACACACACACACACACACACACACACACACACACACAAACACACATACACGTTTGTCCCAAAAACATACACAAACATAAACGCACACTTAAAGATACCGATTTACACGGCTTACACCTTTCACTTTTAATGATGTGCCCAAGAATCCCTTAGTAAGCAAACAACCTGGAACATTCCTGCCTTTTTTTGAGGGGATATTCGGGGGGCTTATGCCATACCCCCCCCATATTCGGAGAAATAATGCTGCTGGCCCCTTCCATTTGAATTCATTAGTTCTGGACGCCGGAGGTGCCCCACACTCTGCAACTCTCGGCTGGGCAAGAAGGGGATTTAATATAGTTCAACGCTTACAGATTCAATTCTCTCTTCCAAAAACCTGGGCCTCCTCTAGCGGCTATCCACTGTGAATGTAGCCTGGAAATAGCCTCCCATGCCTCCAAACTTCAAAAACCATCCGCCCTTTGATGTGGAAGAGACCACAGATCAGTCCAGAAGAAGCAGACTTGAATCACTATCTTTTCAATCTGTGGTTTCCAGTGAGGGCATATGGATTTTGCCTTGTTTTTGATGGCTTGTGGCAACAATAGCCAGCGCCCCCCGCACCCGGCACCCTATGGGGCGGGAGGTGGTTGTGACGAGCGTGTGTGTATTTTGGGGAGGAGGGGGTGGGGGGTGGGGGGGGGTTGTGGCCCCGGTCAGTAGATAAGATCAAATGATTGAACCCCTGGCTATGGAGCACTGACTGTCCTTCAACCTACTAGACTGGCTCACTGACAATAAGCAGCCCCCTCCGCCTACAGATAACATCCTGAATAAGGTGCAGTCCAGCCCTACTGCTGCCCCAGACAGTAATTAAACTACATGATAAAGTGGCTCTACAGAAGGCCAAGAGTTGTTCCGTCCTGTATGTGTGTCTTATACACTGATGTTAGAGTAACTTTGGGAAATTATTTGCTATTACCCATTTATTATTTATCAATAATGCAAACTTACACGAATGCACACACAAAAACGCACACAAGCATCCACAAACGCAGAAGCACACACACAAGCACGCAGAGACAAGCCCACGGCGCAGCAGTGGCTCACACGCAGAAACACTTAAAGACTAATATGCCTCATATGTGGGCTCCACTAAAGCGTCTGTAATTATAAACATATGATCCGGTTGGAGTGACCACATCTTCACCCCACCGCTGTTTATAATTAGAAGCCAACAGCATTGGCCCACTCACTGCACCGTATTTTCCACATGCACGACTGGATTAAGGAGGTGTGGCACCTGCCAGTGCATATTGATGGTTCTATTGTAACTTAATTGGGTTACCCTAATGACCATCTTAGCCATACTTCATCATGTCTGATCCTACATCCGTATAGGTTGATTAAAAAACGATAATTTATACCAGCAAGACGATCTCTTGTTCTGTATACACATTGCAGACCCCATTCATTGACTACACTGCGCTTGAGTGTATTTTATTAAGCAATCTACATGCGTGACGGTAACCCGGTGTTTGGACTGCAGCGTCGTGAAGCCAAATGATACAGCAAGATTAAAAAAAAAAAATGCATTCGAAGTCGGAAGACAACTTGAAATACTTTGTTGAGGGAAGTTTTTTTTCCCTCGGACGTAGCATATGGAAAACTGAATTCCCGTCTAATAGGCTAGATAAGGTGAGTTAGTTTAGATAAATACACATGTATAGGCTGCGTACACGTACACAGTAAAGAGCCCTTCACTAGGAGCCCACTACGTCGTGGTGAGTGTCTTGACGTACCTTGCCATAGCATCCCAAGAACCGCCACAGCGAGCAACAGGAAGGTAGACGAATCCATCTTTTCTTGACCAAAATATATTCGAGGAGATTATTTTTCTGGATACGGTTATCACCTCTGTCTTGTTCTGTGTCAATATCGAAGTTGCTGTTTCTTCGTTTCGAAACCGGGTTGCTTTCGCGGTTCAAGATAGTCAGAGAGCGGTAACTAGTCTACGAAAGGTCCCAACTGTGTCCGCGTCCGGCGTCTCGAATGAGGCAGGTGAAATGACACACGAGGAGGCTCAGCGGCGGAGGGGGATCTAGCCGGAGGTTTTTTTCTTTTGAGGAGTTGTAGATTATTAACTCCGCCTCGGCTTGCCCCACCTTCCTGCCCGGGGAGCTTCCAGTAGGCTACTCAAATAGAAACAAAAATATAAAATAGAAACCTAAATTCAACTGCTTCTGAAAAAAGGAACGTGACGTTATATGCCGTTTCCGAGAACCGTGTTTAGGAGCAGGCTATCCACACCTGTACATGCTGTTTTAGAACGCGGTTTTTTTTAGACTGCTGCGCAGTGTGCGACTCACTTACATCGCTTTTTATGTATTCATTCATTTTATTTATCCAGT